>NW_017671094.1:269552-269967 GCF_001879085.1 Nicotiana attenuata | reverse complement strand
GGGGGGGGGGGGGTATACCTATCCAGGAAAAGCTGTGTGAACTGACCCCAAGTAATGGGAGGAGAACCCGCTGGCCTGCCAAGAACATAAGACTGCCACCATATACGGGCCCTGCCCTCCAGCTGGAATGTAGTGAAGTCGACCCCATGAGACTCCAATATCCTCATGTTGTGCAGTCTGTCCCTGCACCTATCAATGAAATCCTGGGCATCCTCATAACACTCACCTTCGAAGATAGGAAGGTGTAGCCTAGTCCATCAGTCTAATAACTTCTGCAGATCGCCGTCCGCAATAGGTCTGGGCTCGGGTACCACTGCAGCAACCGGCTGAGCCCCATCCGCGGGAAGTGCACCTGGAATCTGATACACTGCAGCTGCATGACCATGAACCTGTGCAGTAGGGATCTGCCCCCCCT
>NW_017671094.1:229175-269532 GCF_001879085.1 Nicotiana attenuata | reverse complement strand
CCCCCCCCCCCGCCTGAGAAGTGGCCGGGTCTGCTGGAAATAAACCAGCCTGAGTCATGGTATCCATGAACTACAACATACGGCCTATGACCTCCTGGAAACCCGGTGCTGTCATAAAGTCCGCTGCGGTAGGCTCAGCTGTGGGCACCTCGCCCTGCTCCTCAACGATAGGATCCACCAGTGGTGAAACTGAGGCAGCTCTGGGATGCCCTCGTCCCCTACCTCGGGCCGGTGCCCTCCCCCGGCCTCAGCCTCAGCCTCTAGCAACAGGGGAGCATCTCTTCCCGGGTCTCGAACATCTGTCGAGCGCGTCCTCACCATCTGTGAGAGATTAGAAGAAGGGAATTTAATATACCATCACTGCACGATAGAAGATGAATAAAGAGTAGTTTCCTAACACCCTATAGCCTCTCGAAGATAAGTACAGACGTCTCCGTACTGATCCACAAAACTCTATTTGGTTTGCCCATGACTTGTGAGACCTGCATGAACCTAGTGCTCTGATACCATGTTGTCACGATCCAAATTCCATTATAGGTGGTGATGGAGCCCAACGCCGTTGTTAGGCAAGCCAACCCTAATCGACTAGTGAGTTCGCAATTATTTTACCAACAATAATCCCAACTTTTTCTTGACTTAAATTTAAAGCAAGGGGTAATCAATATTTCATGATAATTGATATACAACCCCAAAATAATAGTCTACCAGTGTGTGAGCCAGGAACCAGTGTCACAAGTACTAAGGAAACTAGTAGAATGTACAAAAGAATATAACTACCCTGCTGCCTGGAATAGATTAGATAGAAATAACAAAAAAAGAAGAGACTCTAGCATGCTGCTGAACGACTCAGAAGGGGCAGCTCACCGTGAAGTCTCGATCAAGTATCAGGGATGCGCGCCGACTAGGTAGCTAGATGCACCTGTCTCAGATCCTGTATAGTTAAGTACAGAAGCGCAGTATGAGTACATAAACAATATGTACCCAGTAAGTATCCCGCCTAACCTCGAAGAAGTAGTAACGAGGGGTCGACTTGACACTTACTAGGGTCAACAATAATCATATTTAAGTATTACACTAACCATAGATAGTATGAATAATAATAACAATTCATGATCATGGATAAATAAGATAGTCTTTCATAAGTAACATGTCAAGCTCAGTCATATCATGTAACACTTATATTTCAAACATTTAAGCAGTGTAAATCATGGAAGAATCCCAAACATATAACATGCACACATTATGCCAAGGTCGTACAGCCCGGTCCAACATAATATTAAATTGTGCACTGCCAGAGGGTCGAGTGGCGCGAATCATAGATGCATGTATTTACTATCGAGGCGATCGGCCCGATCCACAAATAGAAATTTATTATCAAGTAAGCACGCATTGCTCATTTACAGTCAAATAATTCATATAAGGTCTCCAGTAAGTGGTTATAACAGTTTATATTTGTTTATCAATATCTAGCATGTCCTAAGTGATCTCAATAGTAAGCAAGGACGCAAACATTTGCAAGTATAGCATAACACGGGTCCTGACTACCCGAACAATTAGCATAATAGTTGCTACGTATGGACTCTCGTCACCACGTATGGACGTAGCCCCCACAGATAGTCACATACACTTATTTAATTCACCTATTGGGTTAATTCTCTCTTACAAGGTTAGAAAGGAGACTTACTTCTTTCCAAATCCTATATCCCGATTCAAGAATGTGCTCAAAACCCTCAGTTCGGAGCCGAACGATCCAAAACTAATCAAACGAGGTAAGAACTAGTCAATACAAGCTCAAGAGTTCATATTCTAACTATTAAAGTAATTTCCCAACCCTAGATGCAAGGTTCCTATAACCTAAGGATCACGAATATATGATTTTTATTCCATTCCATAACAAATTTCGTGGTTAAATCTTATTTTTATCAGAACCCTAGGTTTTACTCTAATCCCATAATTTTCACTAATCTTTGTGTGTTAATCTACCCAAAAATCAAGTACTAAACTCATATTAAGTAGAAATAACTTACCTCAAAGTGCTAGGTGAAAGCCCCCTTCCAAAAGCTCTGAAAATCGCCTAAGTGTGGAAGTGAAATGAAATAAACGGCCTAAGTCCCGTTTTTAAAAGCTATGCACAGGCCTCAGATGTCGCATTTGCGACATCTGGTTAGCAAATGCGAAGGTCGCAATTGCGACAAAAGCATTGCAAATGCGAACCTAGGCTCCCTCTGCAGGGGTCGCAAATGCGACAAAAGGGCCGCAAATGCGACGATTGTCCAGCCCAGGCTTCTTCGCAATTGCGAAGCCTTCCTTGCAAATGCGATTATCGCAAATGCGAACAAATTCTCTCATTTGCGAAACCTGCAATAGCTGCCCAGAAATACCAGAAAACTGGAGTGTTTTCACTCCCAACACACGTCTGAAACTTACCCGAGCCATCGGGGCTCCACGCCGAATACTTACACAAGTCTAACAACATCATACAAACTTTTTCGTGCGATCAAATCGCCGAAATAACATCTAAAACCACGGATTTAACATCAAAACACATGAAATCCTTAAGAACATTTCAAATTTCTATTTTCACAACCGGACGTCTGAATCATGTCAAATCAGTCATGTTTCTCACCAAATTTTACAGACATGACTTAAATATTATATTAAACCTGTACCGGACTCCGGAATCAACATACGAGCCCGATACCAACATGATCAAATATTATTTAATTTCTTTAAATCCTTAGATTTTTAGTTTTACAATTTTTAAATAAAATTTATTACTCGGGCTAGGGACCTCGGAGTTCGATTCCGGGCATACGCCCAAGTCCCATATTTTACTACGGACCCTCCAGGATCGTCAAAACACGGGTCCGGGTCTGTTCACTAAAAATGTTGACCGATGTCAACAAAATCACTTTTAAATGCATATATTATTATTTTCTCAAATTTTTCGCACAAAGGCTTTTCAAAAATGCGCCCGGACTACGCATGCAGATCGAGGAGAAGTAGGATGAGGTTTTGAAGGCCTCGGAACCCTGAATTGAGTTTTAATACATGAGATAACCCTTTGGATCATCACAAGAATGCTACAGGAAGAAGTCACTAATATTTCAATACGATAAGGTAATGAAGATAATATTAGTAGTACTTCGTCGTAGTGGGAGAATAGTAAGGAAAATCATAGTTTGGTATGTACTCTTGGAGGAGTTCCATAACAAGATCCCTGAAGAGCTTAAGACCAAACTAGTTAGTTGCGACAAAGCACTACTAGACAAAAATTGCATTTGAAAATAAATTGGCAAGTTCCTTTTAGCAAAACCTTATTGGCGGAGACTTTTAATAGTCATGCAAAAGGATAGCTGTGAAAGTTATAGATGCATTGTTATGAGTCTAAGTGGGAGATTGTTGGGATATATACTATTAACCATGAATTTTGGTTTGGATATAGTATTTATTATGGAACAATTGTTTATTCAATTTTAATAAAGTTTTAAATAGATCACATATTCGTTTTTGTTCTTTACTTATATAGTAGATGATTTAGTGTATAGAGTTTAGCTTATACACGGAAGATTAAATCATCGGTTCTTATAAGTATAAAGATCATGTTCACAATCTAATGATAGAACTGGACAAACCATCAGAAATGATTGTAGCACAAGATTAAATATAGTTTATCTTGATTATGGGAATGGTTTAATTCCGACTTCTTGTGCTAGTACATTTTTAATGTATTGAACGAACCAAGTAGAGATAAGTATTTTATACTGACTTAATAAAATAAACTCTCTAGCCATTAAATGTACTTATACTCTTAATCTTGATATAATTATTATTAGTTGTGTATATTATTATTGTTTTGATTTATTAAAAGGCGAGATCCTTTGGTGGGTCAATATGCCTGGTAAATTGCATAATAATAATGTACATTGGCGAAGTAATAGTTAGTTGATGGAATCCATGTCTCGGTCTAAAGATTGATGATACACCTTTATGAAAGCTTATAAGTTTTCATGTGTAAACCCTGCAGGTGGATTTTGTATCCGTCACATGAAATAAGTTAGGCGAAAGTCTAAAGGAAATAATCAATGAATTAAATTGTTAGTAATATAATTTATTTGATTAGTATCTGAATCTTAACATGGGGGGTTAAATAAGATATAATGGAAGAATTTCGAAATTGAACTGAGGAGTGCAGTTACGAATTTTTAGTGGTATAATTCGTAATTCATTATGGTAGTATTAATTCAGATATTTCGAATTAAATCCATAATAGGAACCCTCGTCAATTAAATATTACGGTCCCTGCTGTACCCGAATAATTAGAAATTTAATGGGATTATAATTCTTGGTGGAAAAGGAAGACCCAACAGGTTTAGGAAAATATTTTAAACCCTAGAACCTGTGGCTATATAAAGAGGTCTTATTCCATAAAGAGGAAAGAATTTTTACTACATGCTTTTCCTAGGAGAAATTCGCCCACACAAATTTTGCTAATTCCGGGCATTATTCGGGTAACACAGCAGAAGACTGTAAAACTGGAGGATGATCTCGTGGACAGTTTCACTCTTGCTTGGAGGCTTCTCGCGATCGCGGTCACGTTTCAAGAGATAAGTATCGATTTTATGTTCGATTAAAATTTATGATTATGTATTGTCTATATTACATGCAAGTAATCCTGGCTATTTTCTTCCGCGGTATATTCCTGTTTTCCATCAAAGAAATCAAATTCAAAGAATCAAACAACTAAATATTAACTCACAAATGCAACATAACAATTATATCACCATATGTAAAACAAGATTAATTATGACCCATTAAATACATGAAATAACAGGTGAGAAATGAATCTGAGCTTAACTGATTTGCAGCTCCAAAATCGGATGGGGACGTGAACAGGACCAACGAAACTTCGACTTCGAAGCTTGCCGGAAATCGACGAACCTCGGACGGACCTCGACTCTTCAGCGATGACTGAAGCGGATGACTGTTGTCACAGGAATTTCTCACTCTGTTTCTTCCCGTTCACCCTCTCTCTGTTTCTGCATTTTTTTAACGGCTGACCCAAGAGGGGCTCTCGTTGGATTTTTGGAGAGGATGAGGTTTTATGGCTGAAGCTACGATGGCTTTTGGGGCTAGTTTAAGGACTATTTAAAGCTACTTTTCAGCTTCGTTTTGGTGGTGTTTAAGAGGTTTTTCAGAATGGAACTTTCGCTGGTTTGGAAGCTTCATGTAGTGGTGGTAATGGAGGTTTGGTGGTGGATTTCAGTTGGGAAAGATGAGCTCTCATGGCCCTTTCATGGTGGATCTTAAGCTCTAGATCTAGGATTTTTATAAGGAAGAAGATCCTCTTTCCATTGGCTCCTCAAGAAAAAGAAGATGAGCAGCAACTCTTATTTTTTTGTTCTCTGTTTTTTTGTTCTGTTTTTCCGTCCGTTCTTTTTCTTGTTCTCTGTGTCTGTGTTGAGTGTGTGTATATATTTAAAAGTGAATAAGAGAAAGAGAGAGGAAAAATGAAGTGGAAGGAGCAGGTGCCTATTCTGCCGGGAGTAACATCAAAAAATCTTTTTCTGTTGGTGCCATGTGCTATCTCCTTTGCCTTATGAATTTTTGCAAGATAGGAACCAAAAAAATATTTCTAAATGGCCCCCAAGTGCTGGAAACGTGCCCTCTCTCCCCATGTGCAGGTGAATTTGTTACATATAGATAGAATGGAATCTTTGCCAAGTGGCATTTTTGAATTGGTTCTTCTTCCTTTTTTTTTTCTTTTTCTTTTTCTTTGTTGATAGTTAATAAAAATACTACTCCCACTAAACTAGAACTAGAATAGGAAGATAACATATTAACCACTCAAAATTTCCTTATTAAAATCTCTATCTCTAAAAGTTGAACTAAACTAGATTAAAAACATATACTTTTGGAAAACTTTTCTTTCTTATGAAGATAAAATTTATTTAAAAATGTGACTCTTTTTAATCATTTTCAGTTTTCTTAAATAAAATCAATAAAAGGTCAAATAAGTGCAAAAATATGTAGATTAAGCTTAAAATATATTTACATACTAAAAAGTGAAGAAAAACTCAAATATAATAAAAAATTAGGTGCTCACAGCTATAGCACACAAAAATCTAAGAATTGGGTAGATTTCAAGTTTCATAGCCTTGAAACGCCAAAAATCGAGGAATGGTCCTGGCGAGGTGATTACTAATGTTCCATAGGCCATTTTTTATGAGCCGGCAAAATATTAGGCGATTCAGGTCCGGTCGCTCGGGCCCATGCGGATGTTGTGGGCTATAGCATACAAAAATCTTGGAATCGGGCAAAATTCCAGTTTTGTGGACATAAAATGCCAAAAAATGAGGAACGGTCATGGCGACGCGATGACTAATATTTCTTCGGTCGTTTTTGATTGGCCGGCAAAATTTTAGGTGATTCGGGTCCGGTCGCCCGGATCCATGTAGATGGCATGGGCTACAACACACGAAAATCTAGGAATCATGCGGAATTCAAATTTTATGGACCAAAAACACCAAAAAATGAGGAACGGTCATGGCGAGGCGATGACTAATGTTCCTTAGGTATTTCTTGATGGGCCAAAATTTTTTTAGGTGATTCGGGTCAGGTTGCCTAGACCCATGCACATGGCGCGGGTTATATAGCACACGACAATAACAACAACAACAAACCCAGTTTGATCCCAACAAGTGGGGTCTGGGGAGGGTAGTCTGTACGCAGACCTTACCCCTACCTAATGCAGGTAGAGAGGTTGTTTCCAATAGACCCTCGGCTCAGGAAGAGCAAGAAGAAGAAGAGGAAAGCAAGGGAGGAAGAAAGTTGGAAGATAAAAGAAAAAGGGAGAGATAAAGGATAAGTGGTACCAAATAATAGCAACAGGGAATACAATACCTGAGGCGAACAAAACCACATAACATAATAAAAATCTAAGAATATGAAGGGACATGCATACTACTAAGACTATCGGTGAACAACTATAAACTACCTACTAACCTTCTACCTTAATCCTCGACCTCCACACTCTCATATCAAAGGTCATGTCCTCAGTGAGCTGAAGCAGCTGATAAGTTAGGATTTTAACATTTTTATGCCCCTACTTGCCTGTGCTTTGGTTATACATCGCTACAAAATTGTCCCAAAATGCTCACAGGTTGTGCTTGTTTGCAGGTTTGATCAACAAAGTGATGAAATGTCAAAGCTCGGCTAAAAAAGGAGTGAAACCTGCTCAAGTATCAAAGACCATGAAATCTAAGGGAAGAAGGCCTAGTGCGGACCGCACAAAATGGACATGCGGCCGCATTAGGAGATTCAGAGAGTTGGCATTTTGGACTCAAGGGCAACGCGGTCGCGGTACATTTTTATGCGGTCCGCGATCAGTGCTCCGCGGCCGCACTACCCTTTTGTGCGGTCCGCGGTCAAGAGGTTCAGAGAGCTACTATTTTTACCAAGACTATGCCATGCGGTCTGCGGTCGTTATTGTGCGGACCGCGCCAACTCCCTCCGCGGCCGCAGTCCATTTTACGCGGTCCGCAGAGTCCAACTTCAGAGAAGCAGCAATGTGAAGTCCAAGAGCCAGTGCGGCCGCGGTCCTTTTTGTGCGGCCCGCACTGACCCCACAGGGGTATTTTTGTCCAGTTTTTCCAGCCTAGTATTAATAGAACATTTTACCATTTTTAGCGAAGTTTTTTGTGTTCCAGACATAGCTGCGCTCGTGAGACTCGGTTTTGTAGCCATTTTTGGCACTTTAGCTTTAATCTCACGATAGATTCTTGTGATTTCTTTTTAGTAATTGATTAATATGCTTAGTCCTTCATCTATTTCTTCATTTTCTCTTTCAAGCATGAGTAGCTAAACCCATTAGCTAGGGTTGTGGCTCAACCCTAGTATGGGTAATTGATGGGTGTTGTCATCTAGGGTTAGATTGATTATGGGTGTTTGTTATTTGGGTTGACTTTATGTTTTTATTTAAGAATTGGTGGTTGCAAACACTGATTCAAGCTTTGTGGGTTTGACTCTTCTTGAGAAAGAGAGTTTATGACCCCAAAATTGACCCAACAAGGTATTGGGATGGACTTATGAGAAATGATAGTCCCAATTAACGGGTTAAATCTCGAGAGAGTAATCACCCTACTTGAACCCTAGTTGCTTGATCTTATTGGCCTACCCAATTGGTCTCGAGAGAGTCAATTGGGCAAAATCACTCTCTCTACCGAGAGGTGTGAGAGTGGGTACAATTGTGCAACGGTTATAGCATAAGCCCCAAATATGTCAATCTATCCTTAGTAACATCTACCCGTCAATTAGCCACCTAGGTAATGCCACGACCCTAGTGCCTTCCTTGCCATTAGATACAACTTTGCAATATTCTAGTAGTATAATTTAGCGTTAATCATTAGTTTTATCATAGTAGTTATAAAATCAAAAATCAAGAATGTTTGAAGTGACATTAGGAGCACAAACACATCTCTAGACTAGACAGAAAATCCAACTCCATTACTAGCTCCCTGTGGAAATCGATCCCGACCACTATTCGGGTAAAAGCTATTGCGACCCGCTCTTCCTACCTTGGTGTAGCGTCGAGTTTGCAACGATCAACCAGTTCCAACGACTTGGTTGTGCTTACCATTTTCTTGCTTTTGAAAGATGATCTTACCTGCTTCCCCCTTGCACAGGCCTCACAAACTTTGTCTTCCTTGAACTTGATGTTAGGTAACCCTATCACCAAGTCTTTGGAGACTAATTTTTTCAGCTGATTCAGACTAGCATGACCAAGTCTTTTGTGCCACAGAAGGGGATCATTATCCAGCACACTTAGACAAGTTAGTTCATTTTCTGAGAGAGTGGACAAATCTACAATGTAAATATTGTTAACTCTCTTTCCCTGCAAAACAATCTTGTCAGTGGTAAGATTAATCACAAAGCATTTAGTAGAGGTGAATGCTACAAGGTTACCTCTGTCACACAGTTGTGACATACTGATCAGGCTATATTTCAAGCCATCTATCAAGTAGACATTCTCAATGGAGTGAGAGTCTGTCTTACCTACCTTTCCAACCCCAATAATCCCACCTTTCTTTCCATTTCCAAAGGAGACATTACCTCCCTTTAAGTCCTCAAGTGAAAGAAACTGGTTCTTGCTCTCAGTCATATGTTTTGAGCAGCCACTATCCATGTACCATATTTGGCTACTTCACTTCACTTGGGCCTGCAAAAAGAAATCAGGGGTTAGTCTTAGGAACCCAAACTAGTTTGGGTCCCTTTCTATAGGCAAATGGATAAATCAAATTCCTTCTAGCCCACCCAGGCAGCCTATTTTTTTCTTGAATCAGCTCATCCTTCATTTTTCCTAAGTTTTCTTCTAGGGTGAGATATATGTGATCAGCTTTCTTCTTTCCTGTTCCTAATTTCAGTTTTAAGTTCTCAGACCTAAGTTCTAGGACATTAGTGTCAAGTTCAAGAACCTGGTTCTTCAACTCAGCATTTTTACTTTCACTCTCATTAGCCCTAGACTCTAGATTTTTGCACTTGGCTTTTAGGATCACACATTCCCTAGACAATTCTTCCTTCTCATTATTGATTATCTTGGACTCATCAATGAAGTCTAGCAGTAGCTCAGACAACCTTTCTTTAGACAGGAATTTAATCTTGTCCTTGAGATGAAGAATACTTACCTCTTGTTCCTCATCTGATTCTCCAATGGCCATAAGCGCTTGTTCATTTCCAGCTTCATCTTCTGAGTCCTCATCTGATGTTTCTCCCCAGGCAGCAACCATAGCCTTTGTTGAACCTTTGTTCCTTTTTGGTTGAACCTGTTCCTTCGTTCAACCCTTTCCTTTTTCCACTCAATTTCCCATTGAGGATAATTCTTGATTATGTGATCAGTCTTACCACATTTGTAGCAACCCTCATTGGTCTGTTTCTCAAGAGCCCTTGGTTTGTTGAAGGTTGTACCTCTTGAAGATCCATTTCCTCTCATCAGGTACTTTTTGAAGTCTCTTGTGATTATAGCCATTTCATCATCCTCCAGGTATGAACCTTCAGCAATTCTGAGAGCCAGACTCCTTTCCTTCTTGGGTGCATCCATTTTCATGGTTTGTCTTGCAGTAAGGTTTCCAATTAGTTCATCCAGCTTGAGAGTAGCAATATTCTTTGATTCCTGGATAGCAGTAATTTTGCTTTTCCAAGAGACTGACAGAACCCTTGTTAAAATCTTCTCAACTTTGTCTTCTTCAAGGATAATCCTTCTAAGAGACTTAAGTTCATTTGTCAGTGTGGTGAACCTTGTATACATCTCTTGGATGGTTTTTCCTTCCTTCATGGTGATATTCTCATATTGAGAATACAGCAATGTTCCTCTGGACCTCTTCACTTGAGGTGTTCCTTCATGAGCCACTTGCAAAGTGTCCCAGATTTCCTTAGCATTAGTACAGCTTTGAATTCTACTGTACTCATCTGGACCTAGTCCACACACAAGCCATTTCTTGGCCTTGGCATTCTTCTCCCATTTTCTTAAATCCTCAGCAGTGCAGTCAGCTCTAGTTTTTGGCACATCTACTCCTTCAGCATTCTTCTTTGTGGTAGCCAGGGGACCATCAGTGACAATATCCCAGAGTTCATAGTCTTCTCCTATGATGTGATCCCTCATCCTGTTCTTCCACCAAGAGTAGTATTGTCCATTGAAAAGTGGAGGCCTAGCAGTAGATTGCCCTTCCCAGTTCCCAGGTGGTGCACTCATGTTGATCTTTTCCTAAGGTGTTAGCCTCTTCAAGGATAACCTGCTCTGATACCAATTGATGTTTTATACGTCAATACCACACAAGAGGGGGGGGGTGATTTGTGTGGTACCCAATTTTGTGCTCTAGAAGAACCTGGTTCTTCTAGGTATACTAACTCTACTGTTTGCGGAATAATAAGTACATGAAATAAAGAACACAGAGATTTTTACGTGGAAAACACCTGGCTCAAAAGGTAAAAAAACCACGACCTACTACTCAGTAGGATTTTCCCAAACTTCCACTAAAATCACTGAGCCAAAACAGCATTTACAAAACTCTTTGTAAACCTAAGGATTAACTTTAATCCCGTTGTAGCACACAGCCTCAACTGTTGCGACAACTTCAAGTTCGCATATAACTTGAACACCCTAAGTACCTAATACAATTGCTTCTATGAAAGCTGAAAGGTACAAGTTTAAATCACCTACTACAATTGAACTAGAATAAAAGAAAGACACAATGGAATTGGTTCTTCTATCTCATCCAAGTAGCTTCAGGAATGCACACTCAAATCTCACATAAATTGCTTGCAAAATTGCCTCGCTCTTTTGCTCTCAATTTAGTGTTACTTCTGCGTTTGTGCAATACCTGTAAAAGAGAACAATCACTCTTATTTAATGAGTTAGTAATTAGAATTTGATTGAGACTCAATTGCTGGTCTTCCATCGAGGTTGAGTCCTTGAACAACACAAACTCCAATACTATCTTTTATCCGGATTGTGTTCTCTTCACATAAGGAGACTTTCTCCCCTTAACCAATATGCAACCTTTTCGATCAGAACAGGAGATATTGTTGCTTGATCAATGAGACTTATCTCCTTCACGTGCATCTCACATGTGTAGATTGATCATCACTATGCTTCACATGATGGACCTGCTCCATGACTGATTTCATTTGTCATTCTTCAAAACTTCACCTGTTCTTGGGCCAACATTGAGTACAATCGCGTTGTCCCGCTATGGTCGTTGGTATATTGGTATTTGCTGCTGCCGTTAGCCCGAGGTGGTGATGGACGGGAAATCGGTCTTCCTCTTATGTAGACAGTCGCTCAGATTATACACCACTGCTCACTCTCCTAAGATAGAAGCAGTTAAAACTTGGTTTTGAAAACGAAGTAGTAGCAATAATAGCACGATTCTGGGCAGAGATGAGTAACCTAGTAAATAAAATCAAAAGCTCAATAAAAGTAAGTAGGTGCATCATTTCAAAATCGTTTTCAGCAGAGTTTTGTTTAAGAAAAAGCTGAGTGAACTTCAGAAAATCAAAACAAGAATAGGAATGGCAGAGTTAAAACTTAAAGAAGTTGGTTGGTTTTAGGCTAATAGAAACCCAATTGATCAGTTCTTAACAGACCTAAGGTTTGCCTAGGCGTCGTTACACATTGCCTGATTATTTATAAAGGAATGGACACACCTATTTGATTCTGATTTATAAAGGTACGCGTGATACAGTATTTGCAGAAAAACCTTTCAAACTACTTAGCCATATTTTAACACGGTTATTGGACTAACATGAATTAACCGCTGCAACTCGAACAAGTAAGAAGTCCTATGGGCAGGATATCTAATGCACATAAGAGTTCTTAAGAACATGATTTCTAATATGCCAATGCAGTAATGACAAGTTATTTGGCTTGTTGTTAATTATTTCTGGTTATTAACTGATGGTGGTTACATGACGAGCGTAATGACAGTCTGAAAATAAAGAGCCTAAAGCAGGATCTCTAATGAATGGGATGCATGACCTATACAGGTTGTCTATTGCGCAAATAAATAAATAAAAATCCTATAAGCATGTTTTCTACCCATGATTTATACTAAGCATGCATAGCCCTCCCCCCCATATTCACTATTCACTCCCAATTGTTTGTTTATAAATTATTACAAACTAGTAGCATCTAAATTACAATACTAAAGAACAGAAAAATAAGAAGCTATGCTATAGGGAGCCTTCAATCAGGCCCAATCTTCCAATCTCAAACCCCTTCGAGTTTACAGCCTTTGCCATGGTCTAGGTGCGGCAAAGCTCCCTAGGACCCCATTGGGTCCCAGGCCAATACCAGCATCTAGACATTTTAGGAGAATGCAGGACAGGTGTAGTATGGAATACCAGCCTTGAGTGTCAAAGTTCAGTGAGCACTCAGGGGTGCTCAAAGCAATGCTCACACGAAGGGGGTAGAACCTATTTTCTAAGAATAGTGTGACGTGCAGGAAGAAGTATTTAAAAGAAGAGTTTTAAGAAAACAAGGGGTTTTTTTAGAAAGAAACAACAGAAACAATAGCATAAGATTGCATACAATGATTATGGGGAAAGGGAGCAAATAGATCACACAATGCTAAAAAGGGATGCAGGTTTAATGAACAAGACTACACAGAATCAGGGGATTCAGGGGACTAGGAAGCAGCAAAGTTAGGCATGCTAATGTGTGACAATAGGACATAAGCATAGCAAATAAAATTAGGAGTAAACAAAGTCAGACTTAACATACAAATCCGAAGACATGGTGAAGTATTAAAGCAAAGAGTCAATCACACATTGAGCAAGAGAAGCATAAGTAGAAGAAAATTACAAAGATAATGAACTGAAACAAAAATAAACACATTGGTGCGAGACTTGAAAAAATTAATCAGGACATACCAGTAAAAGAGCAAAAGCAGGATGCAAAGATAAAGGAGTAGCATTATATTAGCCTTGGCTTTCAGCCGGCTAATAATAAACATGAACAAAGAATAGTAATAGAGCAAGAGAGCAAGAGAGAATGCCGATTTGAAAGTATTCAGTGGTGTGTAAGTCAGAGGACTGTTTTGTGTTTGTGTAAAAGACTTAGGGTATTTATAGTTGAAAGTAGGGGGGTAAAATAAGGTAAAAATCACAGAAATATGTTAATTGAAGAACTCGAAATCAATTAATCAAAGAATCAAGGAAGTACTCCCATTAATTAAGGGAATCAAACAAAAATATTCAGCACCATATAAGGCAAGTAGGAAAATGAGTGTATGAATAAATAAAGGAAAAATCGAGATTTAGTATTGCACATAGTAGCCAATTAAGACCAAATTCAGGAAAATCCTAATTAAGGAAAGGCTCAAAAGAACAAAGTACTATAACAAACAAGGTAACAAAACTCAATTAATTCAAACGGGCGAGTAGAATGCTAGGGTTTTTGAAAGAAAGTTTTTGAATTACCAATCAATCAAGAAAAATCAGAATCAATCGTTTGAAGTCATGATTCTGCATTTTTAACATATAAATAGAGGTGAATGAACAAAAGTAGCGAGCAAAATTAGCTATATAGACAGAAAGGGAACAAGATATGAACAAACACAATCACTCAGAGCTAGTAGAAACAAGTTAAGATTCAGCAGGACATATTCGAAGCATGGTGACCATGAAACATTAACAAGAGTCAAGGGACATCAGGCTAACACACACAATCAAACGAAGGAGCATGCTAAACACATAGAATCAGAGTAAAGAGAATCGTGCTAACACGCATAATCAGACAAAGGCACACGCTAACACATAGAGACAAGGCCAAGAAAATTAGTCTAACACACATAGTCAAGGCAAAGAGTCATGCCAACACCCATAATCAAACGAGTAAACATTTTTAGAAATTAGGGTTTTTAGCAGAGTCAAATTAAAACAGTAAGAGCATAGAAATAGGTCAGAATAAACAAAGAAAAGATTTAATCATAAAGAAAATCAGTTGAGAGCATGCGTAAAAGAAATCCAAGAAACCCTAATTTTCAAAGAAAGTAAAAAAAATGATTCAAAGTAGAAGCTCTTTCAGAATAAACTCGAGAATAAGCAGAACACAGAAGAAAACATGAGAATGGAATGAGAATAGCACTGTTTTGAGAGATTCAGGAGAGAGTTAGGGTTTCAAAAGGGGAAACCCTAATAAAAGTTGAGAGAACTTGTCGAAACTTCATAGATCGTGACATATAGGGTGTGATTCGCTGAAATCACACCGGAGAACCCACGAGTAGCAGGGTCAGGAACCCTAGGTCTCAAATCACCATGGTCCATAAACCTCGAAGGTCCTAGAAGTGTTGAACAGGACGGTGAGAGGCCCATCAGAGCCTTGGTGAAAGGGAGGTGGCCGGAGATGGCTGGAAAACAAACCAGGCGGGACTTTTTAGGGACTGATTCACATGGTGGGAGTTTTGGGGTCTCAAAAATAGAGAGAACCAGTGATCTAGGGTTTCATGGCGGTTGATGGTCGAATGGGGTGAGATTGGAGGCGGCCGGAGAGGCGGTGGAGTTCATCGGAGAAGAGAGAACCAGAAGGTTCTAGAGAGAAGGGAGAGGGAGAGACGATATAGAGAGAGACGGTCTCAAAGAAATGAGGGGTTTTGGGGGGGGGGGTAATTGATTTTAATTATGGGAATTAAATCTGGGCCGTTGATCTCATTTGATCAACGGCTCAGATTAAAAAAAAAGATTGGACCGGGTTATTTGGGGATAGGGCTGGGTTGGTTTAAATAGGGTATTGGGCCATTTAAAAATCTAATAGTGGTGTGGCCAATTTGGCTATAATTGAAATNACAAGCATGCAACATGTCCTCCAATATCTAAATAGTGCGCTCGGACTGCCCATCCGTCTGAGGGTGAAAAGCTGTGCTCAACTCAACCTGAGTACCCAACTCTCTCTGCACGGCCCTCCAAAACTGCGATGTGAACTGAGTACCTCTGTCTGAAATGATGGAAACTGGAACCCCATGCAAGCGAACAATCTCTCGGATATAAATCTCTGCTAACCGCTCCGAAGAATAGGTAGTACACACAGGAATAAAGTGCCCGGACTTGGTCGGCTGATCCACAGTCACCCAAATAGCATCCAACTTCTTCAAAGTCCGTGAGAGTCCAACTATAAAGTTCATGGTGATCCGCTCCCACTTCCATTCTGGAATATCTATCTGCTGAAGCAAGACACCCGATCTCTGATGCTCGTATTTCACCTGCTGATAATTGAGATACCGAGCTACAAATCCCACAATATCCTTCTTAATTCTTCTCCACCAATAATGTTGTCTGAAATCTTGATACATCTTCGCGGCACCCAGATGGATGGAATACCGCGAGCTGTGGGCCTCCTCCAGAATCAACTCCCGAAGCCCATCTAAATTGGGCACATATATCCGGCCCTGCATCCTCAATACCCCATCATCACCAATAGTCACATCTCTGGCATCGTCATGTTGAACTCTGTCCTTAAGGAAAAGCAAATGAGGATCATCATACGCCGCTCTCTAATGTGATCAAACAAGGAAGACCGAGAAACCACACAAACTAAGACCCGACTGGGCTCCGAAATATCCAACCTCACAAATCGATTGGCCAAGGACTGAACATCAACTGCAACAGGTCTCTCCCCAACAGTAATATACGCCAAACTACCCATACTCACCGCCTTCCTACTCAAAGCATCGGCCACTACATTGGCCTTCCCCAGATGATACAAGATAGTGATATCATAGTCCTTTAGCAGCTCCAACCATCTCCACTGCCTCAAATTGAGATCCTTCTGCTTGAACAAGTGCTGGAGGCTACGATGATCAGTAAACACCTCACAAGACACACCATAAAGATAATGCCTCCAAATCTTCAATGCGTGAACAATGGCATCCAACTCTAGATCATGAACAGGGTAGTTCTTCTCATGGGGCTTCAACTGACGAGAAGCATAAGCAATCACTCTACCCTCCTACATCAACGCACACCCGATACCAACCCTCGAAGCATGACAATACACCGTATATGAACCTGAAGTTGATGGCAAAACTAACACTGGAGCTGTGGTCAGGCAGTCTTGAGTTTCTGAAAGCTCGCCTCACACTCGTCCGACCACCTGAATAGCGCACCCTTTTGAGTCAATTTGGTCAAGGATGATGCTATAGATGAAAATCCCTGAACGAACCGATGGTAATAACCCACCAAACCAAGGAAGCTGCGAATCTCAGTGGCTGAGGACGGCCTAGGCCAACTCTGAACCGCCTCTATCTTCTTCGGATCAACCTGAATACCCTCACTGGACACCACGTGCCCCAAGAAAGCCACTGAACTGAGACAAAACTCACACTTGGAGAACTTTGCATAAAGCTTCTCCTCCCTTAACCGCTGCAATACCACTCTCAAATGCTCTGTGTGCTCCTCCTGACTACGTGAGTATACTAGAATATCATCAATGAATACAATGACAAACGAGTCGAGATAAGGCCAAAACACGTTGTTCATCAAATGCATGAACACTGCTGGGGAATTGGTCAGCCCAAAAGTCATCACAAGGAACTCATAATGACCATATCGGGTCCTGAAAGCACTCTTAAGAATGTCCGAGTCCCTGATCTTCAACTAGTGATACCCTGAACGGAGATCAATCTTGGAGAACACTCTCGCTCCCTAAAGCTGGTCAAATAAATCATCAATACGAGGCAAATGATACTTGTTCTTGATTGTGACCTTGTTCAACTGCCTGTAATCAATGCACATCCTCATAGTGCCATCCTTCTTCTTCACAAATAGAACATGCGCACCCCATAGCGACACACTAGGCCGAATAAACCCCTTGTCAAGGAGTTCCTGAAGCTGCTCCTTCAACTCCGCCGGTGCCATACGATATGATGGAATAGAAATGGGCTGAGTGTCCGACACCAAATCAATACCAAAGTCAATATCCCTATCCAGTGGCATGCCCGGCAGGTCTGCAGAAAACACATCCGGAAAGTCCCTCACTACCGGGACTGAATCAATGGTAGGAGTCTTTGCACTAACATCCCTCACGAAAGCTAAGTATGAAAGACAACCTTTCCCAACCATCCGCTGGGCCTTCAGAAATGAAATCACCCTACTGGGGACAAAATCAGTCAAACCTCGCCACTCAATCCGTGGCACACCCGGCATAGCTAACGTCACCGTCTTAGCATGACAATCCAAAATAGCACGACATGGAGATAACCAATCCATGCCCAATATCACATCAAAATCAGCCATACAAAAGTAACAGAAGGTCCACTCAGGTCTCCAAACCCCCAATAGTCACCACACACGACCGATATACACGGTCTACAATAACAGTATCGCCCATACACGAACATATGAAACAAGAGACTCATGGGGTGTATCCAATTAATGAGCAAAATACGATGACACATATGAAAAAGTGGAACCAGGATCAAATAACATAGAGGCATCTCTGTGGCAAACAGAGACAATACCTGTAATCACAGCGTCTGAAACAATAGCATCGGGTCTAGATGGGAGTGCATAGAAACGGGCCTGACCACCACCTGACCGACCTCCCCCTCTGGGGCGACCTCTAGTTGACTGTCCTCCACCCCTAGCTGGGTGGTAAAGTAACTAGTGTTGAAGTCGATGGCTGACTCCTCTGCTGAGACGAACCCCCAAGATGACGAGGACCTGCCTCCATATATGCCCCAACTCTGCACTCATAACAACTCCCTGGTGCTGGAGACGGGGATTGAAGGGAACCCTTAGCACCGGGATGACTAGCAGAAGAACCTGGCATAGAAGAGCCCTGAACTGATGGAGCACGGGACGAACTCTGGGCTGGAAGGGCACTGAGTTAGGAATGACCCTGATGAGAGCTGTGAGAACCATGGCCCGATGATGCCCCACGATAAATTGGGCGAGCTGACTGAGCATGCCTGAATGGACAGCCTCCGCCGTGCTGAACCTGACCTCCGTGATGAGTACCACTGAATCCACCCTGACCACGAGGCCTTTTAGCCTCCCTCTCAACCCTCTCCTGACCACGAACCATCTCAATCTGTCGAGCTATGTCAACAACCTCATCAAAAGTAGCACCAGATACTCTCTCTCTAGTCATAAGCAACCGAAGCTGAAAATCGAGGCCATTTATAAACCTCCTGATCCTCTCTCGATCCGTGGGAACCAACCAGACCGCATGACGAGCCAACTCGGAGAATCGCATCTCATACTGTGTAATAGATCTGTCACCCTGATGAAGTTGCTCGAACTGCCTGTGCAGCTCCTCTCGGCGAGACTCGGGTACAAACTTCTCCAGAAAGAGAACGCAGAACTGCTACCAAGAAAGGGGCGCTGCGCCAACTGGCCTATGCCTCATAAGCCTCCCACCAAGTAAGTGCAACCCCGGAGAACTAGAAAGTAGTGAACGAGACCCTACTGGTCTCCAAAATACCCGCGGTCCGAAGCATCCTCTGACACTTGTCCAAGAAACCCTGGGCATCCTCGCCCTCTGCACCACTGAAAGTCGAAGGTTGAATATACCAAACCTCTCCAATCTGCGCTGCTCGTCCTCTGGCATAACAGGAGCTACATAGTCCTGAGCAGCTACAACCGGCTGGGCTAGATGTGCCCCCGGTATCTGAAGTCACTGCACGACCTGCTCAGGCGTGCGAGCGGCGGGAGTCTGAGTACCTCCCCCGGCCTGAGAAGTAGCTGCGGCTGTAGTAACTGAGACCGCCTGAGCCAGGCCAGTGCACACTGATAGAATCTGGGCCAGGGCCTCCTGAAGGCATGGGATAACAATAGGCTCAGTCGGTGCCTGAGCTGGTACCGCTGGAGCGTTCGCAACTGGGACTTGATCCTGAACTGGGCGGCTGGTGGATATGTAGGTGCTGCCCTAGCTGCTGTGCGGGCTGCACCCCTGCCCCTACCACGGCCTCATCCGTGTCCTCGGCCTCTGGTGGCCCCAATTGGTGGTACTGGTGGTCGTCCGTCCTGACCGGTAGCACGTGTCCTCACCATCTGTGAGAGAATAGAATAACAGAAGTTTAATACTAGAATCAACAGATTCGCACGACAAGATTTCAAGAATATGAAGTTTTTTCCTAAAAGGTTCTGCAGCCTCCCGAGGATAAGTACAGACGTTTCCGTACCGATCCATGAGACCTATGTAACCTAGGCTCTGATACCAACTTGTCACGACCCTAAAACCGACCCGGTCGTGATGGCGCCTATCGTGAAACTAGGCCAGCCGACACAATTCCCGAATCAAACCATTATTCAATAAAAGTCATTTTAAGCCATTAATTAACAAGGAGTCTCATAATATAAGTCTAAACAACCAGTGCGGAATAAATACACAAGCCCGACATCGGGGTATCACCAGTCATGAGCAACTACAAATCTGTCTCAATACCATAATGTCTAAACGAGACTGGAAGACCATACTAAATAAAGCTAGGGAAGATATGAGGGAGAAGAACAGGGTTGCGAACGCCATGCAACTACCTTGTCGACTCCGAAATGGACAATCAATGCTCACTATCGCGACCCGCAACCCCTGGATCTACACACAAGGTGCAGGGAGTAATGTGAGTATGCCAACCCAGTAGGTAATAAAAGTAAAAGCAGCTGAGCAGTAAGAAAACAGATAATCTTACGTCATAACACTACAGCAAATACAATACATTTCCAAAACAGTCCCGAAATAAACTATCTTGTAAAAACAAACTTGGTTTCAGTAAAATCCTTTCTCTTTTAAAACATCTTTCAATAGTTTCAAACAAGTGAATAAAACAATGAGTAAAAGAAATAGAAACGTAAACAGCCCCTCGGGCAAAACATGTACCATAAACCGCCCCTCGGGCAAAATATCAACAGAACCAGCCCCTCGGGCTACCTCACAATCGCTCGTAATCAGCCCCTCGGGCAACAACATGAAACACAAAAGCTGCTCGGGCAATATCACATCACTCACACTGGGTACCCGCGCTTACTGGGGGTGTTCAGACTCCGGAGGGGCTCCTACAGCCCAAGCACTATCATAAGCCATCTCGTGGCATAACAATTCAGGCCCTCGACCTCTTATATATCACAAATTAGTACAACATGCTGCGGCGCAGCCCGATCCCATATTGTCCTCACAACACAGGCCCTCGGCCTCACTCAGTCACAAACCTCTCAAGCCACTCGGGCAAACAGAAAAAATCGGATACTCAGTCCAAAATATCATTTAAAGTATCAAAACGGAGTAAATACGGCTGAGTTATGAAATCAGTAAAATACAGCATGAATGAGTACAGATATTAAGTCAAAGCAGTAAAGGATAGTAGTAGAAATTCCTTATGGGTCCAAACAGTTGGCACGAGGCCTAAATATGGCATTCAACCCAAAACATGATAATACTTTCCAAAATACAATAATATCAAACAGTTTCCAATTAAATACGCGACTTAATAGTCATACGGGATGGACCAAGTCGCAATCCCCAACGGTGCACGATCCCACGCTCATCATCTAGTGTGTGCGTCACCTCAAAGTAGCACAACGATGTGAAATCCGGGGTTTCATACCCTCAGGACAACATTTACAGTCATTACTTACCTCAAACTGGTCCAAACTCTAGCCCGCGATGCCTTTGCCTCTCGACTCAGCCTCAACTCGCCCCGAATCTATCCAAAATCAGAATCATAACATCAAAATAGGCTAAAGGAACAAGGCCCACGCGAAAATAATCAAATTACATCGAAAATCCCGAAATTGGCCAAACCCTTCCGATAAAAACCACATCACTAGAATGCTTATCCTCTCACGAGTCTATACATACCAAGAACATCAAAATAGGATCCCAAATAGCCCCTCAAATCCCCAATGGAAACTCTCCAATACCAAGCCCTAATTCTCCAATTTTAACCCTTAATTTCCCATAATTTCAAGCCTAATCAGTAAAATAATGCCATAGAATCGAGTATTGGGTTCAAAAATCTTACCTCCAAGCGTTATCCCTTGAATCCCTCTTCAATTCCCCTCAAAAAGCTCTCAACCCGTCTCAAAAATGGTGGAACAAAGCTGAAATACGCGAAGGCAGGTTTATATAGTTTCTGCCCAGGCATCTCGCACCTGCGGCTTACTTTTCGCATCTGCGGACCGCTTCTGCGGTCAAAACAACCGCACCTGCGATTTCCACTTAAGGGCCTAACTTCGCAACTGCGGCTAAACCTCGAACCTGCGGCCTCGCAGGTGCTATAGAAGCTCTGCACCTGCGGTCAAGCTCCAGCTGACCACAGACCGCTTCTGCGACCTCCTCTGCGCATCTGCGACATCGCACCTGCGGTCCTCAATCCGCAGGTGCGGAAACAACAGAAGCAGAAAAATTCTACAACTCTACACAACTTCCAAATTTTCCGTCAACCCTCCGAATCCATCCCGAGGCCTCCGGGACCTCAACCAGAAATACGAACAAGTCATATACCACTATTCAAACTTGTACCAATCCTTGGAACACTCAAAACAACGCCGAAACATCAAATCAGCCTCGGACTCAAGCCTAAGGATTCCAAAACATCCGAATTCCGCAAACAATCAAAAAGTCTATCAAACCTCATCCGAATGACCTGAAATTTTTCACACACGTCACAAATGACACAACAGACCTACTCTAACTTCTGGAATTTTATTCTGACCCCGATATCAAATTTCCACTACCAACCAGAAAATGCCAAAATTCCACTTTCGCCAATTCAAGCCTAAATCTACCACGGACCTCCAAAATACATTCCGATTACGCTCCTAAGTGCCAAATCACCTAACGAAGCTACCCGAACCATAAAAACTAAATTCCAAGATCATTCACTCACAAGTCAACTTCCGTTTGACTTTTCCAACCAAGGCTTCAAATAAGAGACTAAATGTCTCATACCACTCCAAAACCAATCCGAACCCAAACTAACCAACATGACGCAATGAAATACAGCTGAACAACACATAAAGAAGCAGAAATGGGGAGAAACGGAGCGGTAACTCATGAAACGACCGGCCGGGTCGTTACACTTCTCAATCATCTCGCTTTTTTTTTCTTCAAAGCATATGTGTAAGAGACTGAAAACTTTAGTAAAATTAATCGACAAAATGTATTAGTCAAAAGTTTTGAAATATTTTGGTACGACTAAATACCTATATAGCCCTTTAAATTCGATACATTTTGTAAGATAACCACTTACACTTATCAGTGAGCAAACAAACACTTCAATTTGAGATGTTCACGAGATATACTTTTGCCAAGTTAAAGCGTCTATATGATCACTAGATAAATCTGAATGATAATCTAATAAAATGTGCCAAGTTTAAGGTATATCCAGGTATTTAGCTTTTCGGTAAATTTTCCAAATGCAAGAAAACAACATGAATTTAGGGCTAATTATTTGCAATTCACGCAACATGATTTCAAAGAATTTTTCCTTACACGAATCATGGCCGGCTCTACAGTTGTCACAAGTAAGATTTGTTCCTTAGACTCCCAAATGTGGGAGCCATATTTTTTTAAGAAATAGCAGGTTTATAGGTATTTAAAAAATAATAATATTTAATACATTTAATATAAAATCTAAAGTTTTTCATACAAAGAAAATAATACTTTTAGATATATAAAAAAAAAAGTAACCATTTGACTTACTAAAAAATGGGTAGAAGAATTGTTTTCGTTTCAATTTAAGTTGATTTGATAATTTAATATTTTTACTTTTTTATTAGATAACGCGCAGAAAATTTATTTTTCTTCCTTCATTTGTAAGTTAATTTTCTTTTCCCTAATCTCTTCATATTTCAGAAATCATTACATTTTTTCTGTCTTTCTCTTTGATATTCTTATTCGCCTTCTTTCTCCGATCCAAGTTTCGTTACTCACCTTCTTTTCCCAAGATTTCATTAGTTCAAAGTTCAACGATATTTTAAAAGTTTAGGCCTCATATTAAACTTTGATTTTAGGCCACATATGTGCTTGATGTCACGTCCTTAGTCGTTAACTATGTACACGTGTGGCAATTGACAACTCGCTCACGATCTTGCACAACTTGCTCACGTTCTTGCTATGGCAAGTCAGCCGTACTCAAGATCGCTAAGAGAATGGTAGAAAGAACAAAAGAGAATTGTTAAAGGAAGCTTTGTATTAGAGAGAACTTGAATTGTTTGCTTGGTGAATTACAAATGAATGACCCCCTTTATATACTATACTCCTAGGGGCTAGTGAATAAATATTAATTATTACACAAGTCCTTAATATTTACAAGATAAGGGCGTTCTCTAGAATCTCTACAAGCTTAGAAGATTCCAATGACTTTCCTAGAAAATGCATAGATCTAGGGTCTTCCAAAGGAAATGTCCATACTTCTTTAGAGTCTTCTCACAAATGCTAGCCTTCCTCCTATGTAAGCTTCCACATGGCATTAATATATGCCAAATGGCGCCTATGTAGCATGATGACATGGCGGGTCATCACACTCTCCTCCACCTAATGTTGCGACGACCGCGACACAAGACTGGTTCATAAAATCTCGGATCTTATCTTTGAATTGCCATAGTCATCACAAGTTAAGCTTTAAAAGTTTTGTAAGTCTTACACATAAATTAATTGACAAATAATATATTTAAGTGCAAAATATACTTGCACAAACCCATTACATATTTTGCAAGTCATACTTCTCAAGCATCTCGCTTTTTTTTTTCTTCAAAGCATATCTGTAAGAGACTGAAAACTTTAGTAAAATTAATCAACAAAATGTATTAGTCAAAAGTTTTGAAATATTTTGGTACGACTAAATACCTAGATAGCCCTTTAAATTCGATACATTTTGTAAGATAACCACTTACACTTATCAGTAAGCAAACAAACACTTCAATTTGAGATATTCACGAGATATACTTCTGCCAAGTTCAAGCGTCTATATGATCACTAGCTAAATCTGAATGATAATCTAATTAAATGTCCCAAGTTTAAGGTCTCTCCAGGTATTTAGCTTTTCGGTAAAATTTCCAAATGCAAGAAAACAACATGAATTTAGGGCCAATTATTTGCAATCCACGCAACATGATTCCAAAGAATTTTTCCTTACACGAATCATGGTCGGCTCTACTGTTGTCACAAGTAAGATTTGTTCCTTTGACTCCCACAAAATGTGGGAGCCATATTTTTATAAGAAATAATAGGTTTATAGGTATTTAAAAAATAATAATATTTAATACATTTAATATAAAAAAATAAAAATTTTCATATAAAGAAAATAATACTTTTTAGATATATATAAAAAAAATAACCATTTGACTTACTAAAAAATGGGTAGAAGAATTATTTTCGTTTCAATTTAAGTTGATTTGATAATTTAATTTTTTACTTTTTTTATTAGATAACACGCAAAAGATTATTTTTCTTCTTTCATTTGTAAGTTAATTTTTCTTTTTCCTAATCTCTTCATATTTTAGAAATCCTTACATTTTTTCTGTCTTTCTCTTTGATATTCTTATTCGCCTTCTTTCTACGATCCAAAATTTCGTTACTCACCTTCTTTTTTCAAGATTTCTTTAGTTCAAATGTTCGACGTTATTTTAAAAGTTTAGGCCTCATATTAAACTTTGATTTTAGGCCACATATATGCTTGATGTCACGTCCTTAGTCGTTAACTAAGTACACGTGCGGCACTTGACAACTCGCTCACGATCTTGCACAACTTGCTCACGTTCTTGCTATGCCAAGTCAGCCTTACTCAAGATCGCTAAGAGAATGGTAGAAAGAACACAAGAGAATTGTTAAAGGAAGCTTTGTATTAGAGAGAACTTGAATTGTTTGCTTGGTGAATTTACAAATGAATGGCCCTCTTCATATACTAGACTCCTAGGGGCTAGTGTATAAATATTAATTGTTACACAAGTCCTTAATATTTACAAGATAAGGGCTTTCTCTAGAATCTCTACAAGCTTAGAAGATTCCAAGGACTTTCCTAGCAAATTCATAGATCTAGGGTCTTCCAAAGGAAATGTCCATACTTCTCTAGAATCTTCTCACAAATGCTAGCCTTTCTCCTATGTAAGCTTCCACATGGCATTAATATATGCCAAATGGAGCCTATGTAGCATGATGACATGGCGGGTCATCACACTCTCCCCCACCTAATGTTGCAACGACCGCGGCACAAGGCTATTGCATAAAATATCGGATCTTATCTTTGAATTGCCATAAGTCTTCATATCGGTCCCACGTGGCCTCCTCCGGTGATTGCCCATTCCAATGGACGAGGAACGTAGCGGTGGCTTTCTGCCCTTGTTTTCGCCTGGCATGGTAATCCATGATAGTCTCAATCTCCCGATCATGCGAGGCGGTGATAGTAATAGGCACTCGACTTGATTGGCCCCTACTCGGATCATCCTTATCTTCATGATATGGCTTAAGCATGCTGGAATGGAAGACAGGGTAGATCTTAAGATACGATGGCATGTCAAGCTTGTATGAGATCTTGCCTACCTTGGAAACGACCTTAAATGGCCTCTCATACTTGCGAATCAGATTCTGATGCATGCCCCGTAGTGCCTTGAACTGTCTTGGGTTAAACTTCACCATGACCATATCCCCAACTCTATAGTCTGTGGGATGCCGCTTACGGTCCGCAAACTTCTTCATCTTCTTAGCTGTCTTATCCAAGTAGAACTTAGCAGTGTCAAGCTGCTCCTCCCATCGTTTGGCCATATGATAAGCCCCCAAACTCTTTCCCTCAAACGCGACTGGTAATGAATGTGGAGTTGTGGTTGTTGGCCTGTGGCTTGCTCAATTGGTGTACGCCCGTGGACTCACTCCGCTGCAAGTTATAAGAGAATTGGGCGATGTCTAGGAGCCTCGCCCAATCTTTCTGATGTGCGCTTACATAATGCCTCAAGTAGCATTCTAGTAAGGCATTGACTCGTTCCGTTTGTCCATCCGTCTGTGGGTGGAAACTAGTGAAAAAGTGCAGCTCCGTGCCAAGTATGTCGAACAACTCTCTCCAAAAGTTCCCAGTGAAGCGGGGTCTCGATCACTGATAATCCTTGGTAAGACCCAATACTTCACCACGTTCTTAAATAATAGCTTGGTGGCTTCCTTGGCTGTGCAACCTGGTGAGGTGGGCATGAAGGTGGCATATTTGAAAAATCTATCCACGATCACCATAATAGTACCATAAACGTCGGACTTTGGTAGGCAAGTGATAAAGTCCATAGTCATGCTCTCCCATTGACGCTCTACAACTGGTAGTGACTCTAAAAGTCCTCTGGGCAGTTGTTGCTCAACCTTGTCCTGCTGACATACAAGACAAGTCTGCACATAACATTCTATATCATCTCGTATGTGTGGCCAATAGTAGACTGACTCAACCAAGGCCCTGGTGCGACGCTGGCCTGGATGACCAGCCCACATTGTGTCATGACTCTCCCTTATGATCCGCCGTCTAATGTCTCCAAACTTAGGCATGTAGACCCGCCGACCCGTGGTAATCAATAGGTCGTCTTCCAACAAACGTCTTGTTTTGCCCTGGTTGGCTAACTCGATAAGCTGTTTGGCTGCTGGATCATATTGCATGCCTTCTTTATAGCCTCATGAATGTCCCAACTTGCTGAAGTGATGGCAGCAAGCTCGACTTTCCGGCTCAAGGCATCAGCTACAATGTTACCTTTGCCCAGCTAGTACTCCAGAACATAATCAAACTCGGCCAAGAAATCGTGCTACCTAGCCTGTTTTGGTGTGAGCTTCTTCTGCGTCTGAAAAATAGCTAGTAGACAAATTGTAAGTCTTGACCACGAACCTCGACCCTAGCAAATAATGTTGCCATGTATGAAGGCAATGTACAATGGCAGTCATCTCCTTCTTTTGCACCGTGTAACGCCGCTCCGTCTCATTTAACTTGCGGCTCTCAAACGCTATGGGATGCTCATCCTGCATCAAGACACCTCCAAATGGAAAAGTCTGAGGTATATGTGTACGCCTCAAATGTCTTGGCAAAGTTAGGTAACGCCAAGACTGGCTCCTCTATTACATTTGCCTTAAGGCCTTTAAATGCCTTTTAACAATGCTCCGTCCAAACCCATGGCTTGTTCTTCTTTAGAAACTCAGTCAATGGTGCAGACTTAACTGAGTAGCCACTAATGAACCGATGATAGTAGTTAACAAGACCAAGGAAGGATCTCAACTCAGTTACCTTTATAGGTGCCTCCCACTCCTGGATAGCACGTACCATAGCCTCGTCCATACGTAGCTTGCCATTGCTAATGACATGGCCCAAGAAGTGCACCTTTGATTGTGCAAACTCGCATTTCTCCCTCTTGATGTATAGCTCGTTCTCTCGCAAGACTTGGAAAACCTTCCTTAAGTGCTCCATGTGTTCCTCCAAGGTGTTGCTGTAGATGACTATGTCGTCTAGGTAGACTACCATGAACTGATCAAGGTAGGGATGAAAAATCTTGTTCATATGGGTGCAAGATGTGGCTGGTGCATTAGTTAAGCCGAAAGGCATCACCAACCACTCAAAGGCTCCATATCTCGTCAAACATGTTATCTTTGGCTCATCCCCTTTTACAACTCGCTCACGATCTTGCACAACTTGCTCACGTTCTTGCTATGCCAAGTCAGCCTTACTCAAGATCGCTAAGAGTATGGCAGAAAGAACACAAGAGAATTGTTAAAGGAAGCTTTGTATTAGAGATAACTTGAACTGTTTGCTTGGTGAATTACAAATGAATGACCCCCTTTATATACTAGTCTCCTAGGGGTTTGTGTGTAAATATTAATTGTTACACAAGTCCTTAATATTTACAAGATAAGGGCTTTCTCTAGAATCTCTACAAGCCTAGAAGATTCCAAGGACTTTCCTAACGTATAGAGACCTAGGGTCTTCCAAAGGACATGTCCATACTTTTCTAGAATCTTCTCACAAATGTTAGGCTTCCTCCTATGTAAGCTTCCGCATAGTATTAATATATGCCAAATGGCGCCTATGTGACATGATGTCATCACATTGAGCCACCAATTTTTACCCAAGTATACTCTCATCGTATAGCAATTTGCACAGAAGATGTCAGTTTGTGTAATTGCTTTCCCTATCCTTACATTGTATAAAGTTAAAAAGTTTAAATGAAGACAACAGAAATCTATCAATGTAAATGACATCAAAAGTTTGGATCCTCTAATTTGCTATTGTTACAAGTTGTCCAAACTCCATATGTACGCTACTTTTCATTTATGATGTCCTCTGGGATGGAAGTAGTATTTCACATATACAAACCAAATACCTTCACGTCATCGAAATGTTGAACTTCCTAAGACTCTAATCAAGTGACAATTCATGATTATGCTCGACTATAAAACTAATCCATGATAATTATTCATCATATTCATACCTAAAGCAAAAAGTAGTCATATTTTATTAAAACAAGAGGTTTAACCATTTTAAGCTAATTTAAACAAAATGTAAAAATCCTAATCCCAACAGAAACGGTGTGAGAAATCTCAGGTCCAAACGTGCCCGTTCACCGCCGGACCACTCGTCGACGACTCCATTCCGCCGCACACATCAATTTCCTCTGCCCAGTGACATAGCGGAACTACTAGCAGAAGTGAGAAGTCGACTAGCGCCGTCGTAAGGAGCAATTTCTCTCTCTTAGGGTTTATCTTTACTTGCGATGATACTACGTTGATTTGATATTTACGTTGAGCTGTAGATTAACTTTTACGAGAATGTGTAATAATAGTTTCAGTTTTGTACCCAAATTTGTAATGGAAATTAATTCCTAAAGTTTTTACTTTTGAGTGTATATGCTGCTGAAAACCGAGCATTATGTGATGGGTTACGATTGTAAAAGGAACAACTCAACTTTATGTTCTCAAACTGAAGAGCTACAGCCGTAAAATAGTTTTCTTTGTCATGCACATATCAAACTAGCAACATCAAAGTGGCATAAAAGGTTTAGTTGTGTTGACACAATTAAATTAGTTCGTGTAGCTGTTGACAGCCAATCGAAATAATACTTGCTAGGAATCTTCTTAATTTTTCAGAGATTTGTATGTCAGTGTAAGGAAACGCGTGAGGTGTACTTTGCTGTTAGAAAAGCCCCTAATCCGTTAATTGACAAATTATTGAGTAATGGAACGAAACAGGATGTATGAAGCGGAAAGGATATCGAGTATTAACATACCCGACCCCAGCTAGTTTGGGATAGAGATGTAGTAGTTCTTGTTGTTGTCATCTGTTACTGAAATAGCTTTAGGATCAAACAATTGAATTAAAATTTTGAGCTTTTCAATTTATAATAAGCTAAAATCTGGAATACAATTTTAGCCAAGTTGCTTTGTTTTGTCACCTATTTGATGGGAAATATAAGAAATGAGGATTACCGAAATAATAGTGATAATACTAGGGGACGAAATCACTACCTTTTGTTTCTCCATCAGAATTCATGAATATGGAGTTTTAGTTGATCAATAGTGTTAAATGATTCTTTTTGGTATTACATGCTGAGGAGGTTTGCGAAAGAGGGGTGTATGGATGGAGAATTATAATGTCTATGCTAGCCAACTCCATTTACAAAAAGTTGCGAATTTAAAGATTGATCTGCTTTTGTAGAAGCTATGGTTGATTTTTTGAACAAATCACAAAATGTGTAATTATTGCTAGCTGAACATACTGCTCAGCATTTTCTTAATGCTGGCAATCAACAATAATATCTTTTACTGATCGAAAAAAAAGATTGATCTGCTTAAACGCTGAGGCGATTTTTAGGTAGAAATCATTCTATTTCCTTGTTAATTTTTTAAATTCTAGGTACAACATTTGATTCTCTGTAAATGATTTTGTCAATGAGTTCACTAGGAAATTTGTGCTTTGGCATCTTGGTCACATGTACTGCTCAGTAATTGTCTTATACTTAACTGGTTAATTCGTTTTGATGTTTGGCAATTTTTATCTATTTAGTTTTTCTTGGTTCCATCGCAATAACAACCACGCATCTAAACTTCTAATTCCTCTACTATATTAATATCAATTGAGGCATTTCCCTTGTCTTAAGTAGACTGTTAGGACTGAGAGGGATCTGGAAAGTTTAAATGTGCCACCTAATACTGGAGCATGAATTCTTTCTGGAAGTATTATTCTGAAGAGGAGGTTGCACCCTTTCCAACTATATTCATTGGAGGAAACCATGATGCATCCAATTACCTTTGGGAGCTGTGAGTTGGTTTTTATGTATTACTGCTGTTATTAATGTTGCATACAATAGCTAACTTTGGTTGATTTTGCATTCTATTTCTCTTTCTCTGTCAATCTGTCGATCTAGAGCTTACAAAATATTTGTTCATGGTTGTCTGTACTAATTTTCTTTGGCTGGGTTCTGATGTGTGATACAGTCTTCCTAAATGCTGTTCATACTTGAAATGCAAATGCTGGTCTGATATGAATTTTATGATAATCTGCCATTTTTTGAATATGTTTAAGTTATCCTATAGTCAGATCTCTATTTATCGCTGTTAATCAAATGCCAGAGTTGTTTCTCTTGGCATTTCTTGGCTATTTATTGAATGACAAGGTGTTGACAATGGTATCAAAGAGGATGATGCGAGAAAAACATGTTGAAAGGATCATGGATAAGTTGATGGGTCGTTTTGTAGAGGAGCTGGTGTATTTATTTTGCATTGCTGCTTGTCTGAATGAATTCATATAGCTTTTTTGTCTTTACTGTGTGAATTGCATCAAATTTTATCATGACAAATATAGGATGATCTTTTACTTATCGATAATGGAATGTCATTTTTCTTTCAAAATAAGGCATTTTGTCAATCATTCATATCGCTATTCCTCAATTCCAAATTTGTTGAGTTCAGTTATATGAATTCCTTCCATATTGATCTATTCAGATCCATTTGAAACACTTTGTCTTTTAAGACAGATTACAGGTTCTCTACAACTAGATATTCTCTAAATCGTACACTTAACCCTGCGCGTAAATTACAAGTTTTTGACTAGAATAAAAAGACTCCGGGCAAACATTGGATCTAATGTAAGTGCAAAAACAACAATTAAACCTTAATCCAACTAGTGGTATAGCATATATAGATTCGTTGCTTCCATTATGCTCTATTCCTAGTTAAGTAGGTATTGTCGGAAAAGATTGTAACTCTCTTGAGATAACTCCTGTCAATGATTTAAGGTCTAACTCGTCCTTTTTTATCACCTTTAATCATCAAATTGTTACACCTACGAGCGTATAATTCCTGTAGGACATGGCCATACCATCTCATGTGACCTCCTCTCATACTATACTTTATGCTTGCTATTTTCGCCTTTTATAGGATGTGATGATTTATAAACTTATCAATCTTTTATGAACGCAGATCCATCTTATCCGCATTGCTGTGATATTTTCATCCAGTGGATACCTTTTCTTGGTTGATCCTGATGTTTGTATAACCCCTCCAAAATTTGTTGTCTACAGCTGGGGAAGACTTTTTGTTGTCATGTGTGTTGTGTAATACTGTGAATATTTCCATCTGAGCTAACATCATTAATATGTTTTCTCCATTATTGTAGTCTCAGCAGTTTAATTAACTGATTGACTTGTTCCCTGTGTAGCAGTCTTTCTTTAACGGGCACAATTTGTCCGAATATTTTTCCCTTTGATGTCTATTCTTGTATTTTGTCTAAAGATTTGTGAATACAGTTCAATCTCTTGCATGACTGACCTTTACCAAGCTGGTGCATTTGCAGGCTCCTTTCATTAGTTTAGTGACGATATTTCCATTGACGGTGCAGATGATATGGTCCGAACTCAAAGAGATTGATCTTCAGAAACTTAGAAGGGTTAATGTAAAGCTCATGTTTTGGTAATTCTTTTTGCTATTTCTTTGTTAAATTGACATCCATGATTAGTTCCAATTTATCAAATTAAGATTTATACAGAAAGTTGTTGCTAAAGATGTGCTGCTATCGAGGATGGATGAAAACTGCAGTTTTTACGGGCTGGGTTTGCTTCGTATGAGAATATTGGCATTTGAATCTGTGTCTCCTTTCCGTGATTTTTGTCCATTTTGACGTCAGGATCTTGATAATAAAAATTTAACTTTTAGAATGAGAATCATTATGGAGGATATAAGTTTGCAAAGGGTGTGCCGAGGTGAAAATTAGAAGAGAGTTGTTTGGAACAGGGCTGGCATCATTGTCATGTAACACTGAACATGATTACAGGAAATTAGGTCCCAAATTAAATGACTGAAACTCAAGGTTTATATTTCTTTACTCTCAAGTACAAAAGTTTGGCATAAATTAAAGAAAGAAACATGCAAGTTTGCATAGGGATCTCGATGTAATAACTTAGAGATTGAATAATATCTCGTTACTTTAGCATGGCAGGTTGCCATCTCCCATTTAAGCATGTATAGTCCGATTACACCTGCATAGGGCTTCTAATACTTGATTGGGCCTTTTACTTGCATTTGGGCAGTGGACTCACCAATTTCAAAGATGTATTACTGCCCAAATGCTGAGAATACCCGGTGAAAGAGAGCAAAAGTTATATGAGAAGTTGCTATATTTCTGATTTAGCCTTTAAAAAAATGTGGAAAGTTGCTTCATTCAATTTTCTTTCTGTCCAAAGATGACTCCTTGCATTTGATACCCATATATATTACTAGGGAAGGAGGCATATCTTGCATAGTATGAAATGTAATTCATCTGCTCTCCCGCTCCTTTGAACTAAATATTACTTCGCTTCACTGAGTACCTTTTCTGTTTGATCTCATCAACTCCCTAAGCTTGAACATTTGAGAAAAAGAGTAAATGAAGATTAAGCGATAATGGAATCTGCAATTATTTAATTCTTTTTCTGATATCTGGTAGTTTTACCCTTTGCAAAATTTAATACACAAAGTAATCAATTGCATATAGTAGCTTTTGCATTTACATACTTTTCATGGAACGCAGCAATTTTCATTTCATCAGTCATGATTGAATAAGCATTACTTCCTGTTATAGTTTGCCTGGGTTGTGCCCTGTATTTCAAAGTGACCTGACATGTCAAGTATTTGTCTTCTAGGGTAGTGGAATCAGCTAGCGGTTAACGTTGAGAGGCCTTTTCTTTTGGGTGGATAAGGTCATCAATAATTCATTTAGGGGAAGAAAAGTTGATTTTTCCCTGCACTTGTTTCAGGATAGGACTTTTTTGTACATTTCCTCCGACACGCTTCATAACGTGCATGACTGGTTTCTTTTACGGCAAAACATAAAAGTTTCCTATTTTATTTGCTGACGAAAAATCATACTTCTAATAATTCATCATAAGTAACCATCAATTTTTCTGGCAGGGGATTTATACGGATTGATGATTCTACCACAGGAAAGAGACCAAGTTCAATTGATCTTTTTACCTTTGACGCTGCTGCTGGCTTATCCAAATTATTCCAGAGAAGTTTATATCTTTCCCTGTAAGCATGATTTGTACTTAGACATATTTACTTTAAATTTGTGTTTGGAATAATTTGGTTGGCATATACTACAGGTTATTGAAAGCAGTTGTACACCTATCCTGCTGAAATTATTTTGCTATTGCTTAGGGCTCTAGCTGTTCTTTCATCATATTGTAGCTTCATTTGTGAAACTATAGCTAGGCAAGTGGAAGGTCATAAGTCTTGGATTCAGGACAAAAGTCTTTTCAGTACTGAAGTGACGCAATGTCTTGGCTCACCTAGTTGTATATTTAGCTCCAATGATGATAAAATTTTCTCTAGAGTTTTTACCCTGTCAATTCCTCTTTCTACATTCACATTAATTAAAAAATTAAAATTATGTCATGGATCTCACAGTCATGAGTCAACAATTCTCCAACTTAGTTTGCAGGTACTGCACGTTAAGAAGAAACGCATCTTCTTTTATCCTAAGCATTGTGTATAGTTGAGGCCAAGCTGTTCAGCCAATTATGGTGCTTGTTTGGGATATTTTAAATGGTACGACTGACTATGCTTAGTGATGATATACATCAAGGTGAACTTTTCAGATGTAATAACTCATGAACAAATTGTTTGCTCAAAAATTATTACATACCTTTATGAGTATAAAACAATATAAATAAATCACGGGAAAATCATAGCAAATCGTAATAATCCGTTGGAACAAACGAAGAAGACGAAAATGAGTACTCAGAGTTAGAGGGAGAAACATTAGAAGCCTTTATTGATAATATTGGTTTGGTCTGCCTCTCCATGAAAAGGTTCAGAGCATTACAATGTTGTGTCTTTTGACCACAATTTTGGTATCGCTGTCCCTTTTTCCTCTCTCTCTCTCGTGGTGAAGAAGAAGCCCCCCCTTTGTAGGGTTCCCTCTCTTGGTATTTATAGCTGTGGGCTTCGTGAGCTGGCAATAAGTGGCCGTGACCACGTTGGGATCTCGCCTTTATGGTGGCGGATAGGCCATGGCCTTGCTGATCAAGCCAGATGCGGGTTGAACATCGTCAATTCTGAGTGGTCGTGCCACTAATTAATCATGAATTAGCTTAAGACGGGATTAGCCTCGTTAATTATCGTGGGGTCGGATTCTGACCCATACAGTTAGTCCCTCCGCTTATTGAGGTCGGGCCTTGGCCGAGCTCGATGAGTGGATTCCATCAGCTGTATTTTGAGAAACACGGATAGGGATGTCGACTGTTGCTTCGGTCGAGGCCGAATTCATTTTGGCGATGGCCCTTAGCCTGGTAGAGTATTAGTATCCTGTTATTGGGCTATCAAGTCATCGTTCGATCGAGGTCGAACTCTCCTCCTGGGCGAAGGCGCTTGACCTTTTAACTAACTTCGAGTGAGGTCGAGCTGCATTGTGCTCTGATCCTTACGTTTGTTTTGGATGCATACCCGTCGACCATGGCGGACGGGTCGTATGTTGTGCGGCCGAGGGGAATGGGGCCACGCTTGATACGTGCTCCGCGTTGTCAAAAAATTTCTAGGGCGCAATGAGCACCTCCTCGGCATTCATAGGTCGTTATGACCATTTCGAGGGCGAGACGCCGACCGGTGATTGCAAGGCTGCTTTATGGAGCCTGTCATAATGACGCACCTTCCTATGGAATTGAACCGGCGTGCAGTTGGTCGTGTAGTTAATGGTGGCTGTTGGGATGCATGAGGGCCACTTGTATTGCCTATAAATAAAGGCTGAGGCATTCATTTTTCATATTCTTATTGCTTGTCTAAGAGAGATTCTGAAGAAGATTTTCTTACTGCTGTTTCACCTTCGTGTTCGTCCCCCGAACTTCGTTTCTTTCTCGTTATTGTATCAACAATGGCAGGAATTTCTTCTCAAAACGTTCTTCCGACGGACCTTCCGGTTAATTCACCGGTGACCGAGGGGCCAATTCCGGCGATGGGCGGTGCAGAACTGGTGGAGACCGGCGAAGCTCCGTCGGTTGACGAGATAGTATCTCTGCCCGGAGTTCCGATGACTGATTTCACCGCCGATGGTGGGGAGGATCAGGTGGATGAAGCCCCATTAATGGGGGAGATTGGGATGTCTCGACTGCGGGGACAGGGGGTCATCCCCGGCTATGCTGACGTCATTCTCGCTAGAAGCGAGGAGAGGGTCCACACCGACCGTAGGGGATATTGCGTCTTTTACGCCTACCCCTTCAAGTTGGGGTTTAAGCTCCCGCTCCCAATGTTGGTGGTTGATTTCTGTCGTTATTACGGGGTATGCCCGGGTCAGCTTACTCCTTCTCTTTACAAGTTGTTAGCAATGCTCATCAAATACGCAGAATTGGCTGGTAGGGAGATTACGCTGCAGCATGTGCTTAGCCTCTACGCTCCCCAGAGGGTTCGGGGTACCATGATTCGAGCGTGCCCTCGCGGGACGAGGGGCCTGACGGCGAAGCAGGATGATGAGGTTGAACCTCGCCCTTTCGAGCACTTCTTCTACATCAGGACTGAACATTTAGTGGCGTGCTCTACTAGATTCCCAGAGGTTTGGAATCATGCACGTAAGTTCCTTAGCCATTAAATCCTCTTTTTTTTACCCCTCCTTACGTCTTGTGCTCGTAAGCGTTAACTCGTGTCAATTTTGTAGCCGAAAAATCACCGCCGGCTCCGTTAGCTGGGATTCGCGGATGGGTGGAGGCCGTGCTCCCCCATACGGTGGGGATACGCACATGGGCGTCTTTCTGGGAGAGATATGGCCGTAGTCCTGTGGCAGGTAAGAAAAATTGACTTCTTCTTCTGTTCCGCTTTGTTTCGACACTATTCCTCAATTTTGTTTTTCTGTGATCAGGGAGGGCACGCCGCGTCAGGGCCCCTCAGTTGGCCTTTCGTCGACCGGGTGCAGTCGCTCGTCTTACTGCGACGCCTGTATCGCGCTCAATACCGAGGGCGACATCAGTTGAGTCTTCAGCGGTTCCTTCTCCAGTACGGGCCGCGCTTCGGGATGAGGGGCCATCGGGGGTTGTGCGCCCTAGGGCGGAATCGTCATCAGACGGGGAGGAGGAGAGGGCCTTGATAAGGCGCAGGGTTGGGTTCATGCCGGCTCCTCCTGTGGTGATCAATCTGGACTCCCCTCCGACGGATGCGGAGAGGGGTGCGGATGCGGCGCCCGCTCTTGAGGGCGAACAGTCAATGGGGGTTGCGCTGGCTGGCTTAGGCCGTGAGGGTGCCGTAGCTTTGGCGACTCAGTCGGTGGTTCCAGTCGCTGAGACGGGAGGTATTCCTCAGCGGTTGGTAATGTTGGTGAGTTAAGCGCCCCTTTGGCGGCTGCGGCAGGAGGGTCCACCTCGCCGGGGGCTGAAGGGGGAAGAGATGCTGCAGAGGGTGAGGATGAGTCTGAATCCGACTTGGATCCCGACGACGTCCGTATGTTCCAGGAAGGCTCCACCAATTCAGCGCTGCGCGCAGGGGGGCGATATCGCTTCATCGAGGTTCCCACGGAATTGAACTTATTGCTCCAAGGGGAAAGCTTGGTGTCGCAGTTCGAGCTGCTATGCTCGGAGGCCGAGAATGCGTCGTTGAGGGGCGTTACGGATGTCGGACTGATGAATGAAGTAGCTGTGATGGGCTTGAGGGTATGTACTATTACGTCGGTTCGCTTCTTCTTTGCCTTAAGTTTATTCTTTTATTCTAATCGTTGTTTTTGCTTTGCAGTCTTATCTGTTGGAGGTGGAGAGCATCCGTTGAGCCAAGGTCCGCTCGGGGATATTTTTGCGGGCGCTGGAGAAGTATCGCCGCTACCGAGATCAGTGCCGAGAGTTACGCGTGCGCTTGAGGAATGATCCCCGTAGCCGGGCCTTGGTCGAAGAGCTAGCGAGGCGGGAGCTTCAGATGCAACAAACACTTGGCAGAATGAGTGCTCTTGAGAAGCAGCTCCGCAGGAAGGATGAGGAGCTCGAGGCGGTAAAGAGGGCCGCAGCTGAGTGTGAGCGCCAGGGCCAGGCTAAGGCGGCGGAGGCCGCTGCGGCATGGAGCGGGAAAGTGACCGCGTTGGAGGGTGAAGTCGCGGTATTGAAGCTTCAAGTGAGGGATGCCTCGTCGAGGGCTGGGGCGTTGAAGGAAGCTATCCGCGTGCACGAATCCCAACGGGCATTGGAAAGGGATGCTGCAGCCTTTAGAGAAGCGAGTCTCGAGGAGCGGATTGGTGTCTTTGAGCAGGACGCCCAAGTCATGGCGGACCGGATCACAACCTTAGAAGAAGAGAATCAGCGGCTACGGGATCAAGCCGCTTCTTCCAGCCAGGCTCGAGAACTTTGGGTCTTTGTCGAGGCCCAACGTGATGTATATAAGAGTTTGTGGGAGGCTGGCGTCGTGACCGAAGCTGCTTTCGAGGGGGCGCGTCAAAAGGCTCGTGAGGCCCGTGCCGATTGTGGTTTTGACGCGGCGACGCCAGAGGCTGACGCTGGTGCAGATGGTGGCGCAGACGGCACCGAGTAAAAAGATATGCATTTTTTCTTGTCTTTTCGCCGTTTGGCGTTTAGGTGTTTCTTATTTTTTTTATTCCTTGTATTGATCGGCCTTGGCCGGGTGTAAGCGGGGATGACCCGCAATTAATTTCGTGGATAAATGAGATCTCCGTTCCGTTATTTGCCATGTATCTGTTTTGTATCTCCTCTTTTTCCCCCATATATTTTTCTTTGCATGCGCTCGAAGGGGTGATTTGCCTTCAAGTTCGACTCTGGCAGGCATGTTAGTTTTTAATTGTTAATGACTCTTCTTCTTCGACTCGGGATGAGCGAGTCGGACCGTTGCTTGGCGATAGCGACACTTAGCCTTAGTCCCAGTTCGGGCGCAGTCGAACTGTCGGCCGTGATGACAGAAGCGCGGCCTTGTAGTTTGGCCGGGGCCGGACATTACGTGTCCCCAATCTTAATTTGAGTTGGGAGTACTTACTTGAAGGGCGTGGGCGCCTAACCCGCGCCTCGCTTCGTCGGAGGTCGGGTTTCGCTGAGTTCAGTGATGAAGGCGCTTGGTCCGAGCCCTGGTTCGACTGTGGTTGAACTCGTTAGATTTGAGGACGAAGGCGTCTAGCCTTATGGTTCAAGCGAGGTCGAACTCGTTAGGTTTGATGGCGAAGGCCCGTAGCCTGAGTCCTGGTTCGACCGTAGCTGAACTTACTGGTGAAGGCGCATAGCCTGAATCTTGGTTCAACCGTAGTTGAACTTACTGGCGCGTAGCCCGAATCTTGTTTCAACCGTAGTTGAACTTACTGGTGAAGGCGCATAGCCTGAATCTTGGTTCAACCGTAGTTGACCTTACTGGTGAAGGCGCATAGCCTGAATCTTGGTTCAACCGTAGTTGAGCTTACTGGCGAAGGCGCATAGCCTGAATCTTGGTTCAACCGTAGTTGAACTTACTGGTGAAGGCGCATAGCCTGAATCTTGGTTCAACTGTAGTTGAGCTTATTGGCGAAGGCGCATAGCCTGAATCTTGGTTCAACCGTAGTTGAACTTATTGGCGAAGGCGCATAGCCTGAATCTTGGTTCAACCGTAGTTGAACTTACTGGCGAAGGCGCGTAGCCTGAATCTTGGTTCAACCGTAGTTGAACTTACTGGTGAAGGCGCATAGCCTGAATCTTGGTTCAACCATAGTTGACCTTACTGGCGAAGGCGCATAGCCTGAATCTTGGTTCAACCGTAGTTGAACTTACTGGCTGAATCTTGGTTCAACCGTAGTTGAACTTACTGGAGAAGGCGCGTAGCCTGAATCTTGGTTCAACCGTAGTTGAACTTACTGGAGAAGGCGCATAGCCTGAATCTTGGTTCAACCGTAGTTGAACTTAGTGGTGAAGGTGATAGCCTGATTTCCAGTTCAACTGTTGTTGAACTTCTTCGATCTTGATGGCGAAGGCTCATGGCCTGAGTCCCGGTTCAACTGTTGTTAAACTTTGTCAATCTTGATGACGAAGGCTCATGGCCTGAGTCCCAGTTCAACTGTTGTTAAACTTTGTCGATCTTGATGACAAAGGCTCATGGCCTGAGTCCCAGTTCAACTGTTGTTAAACTTTGTCGATCTTGATGACGAAGGCTCATGGCCTGAGTCCCATATTGTGGGTATTGAGTGCCGAAGTTCGGTTTGGATTCGAGACCTTGAGCGGCTCATCCGTTGTCTTCCCAACCAGGGTATATAGGCTGTCTTGAGGCGACTCTCGGCTCGAGATATCTCCGTGCCGGTTTCTGGCCGGAGCTCGTATCAGGGATGTGGGAGATGCCTTGCAGAGACCTCCCCTTAGGGGGGGGGGGTGGAGGCTTCTTCTTTTTGTTTGCACTATCTGAGATCGGAGAGAGAGAGAGAGGACTTAGATCTTGATTTGAGATCTTCGACGTTCC
>NW_017671094.1:172970-228296 GCF_001879085.1 Nicotiana attenuata | reverse complement strand
CCATTCTAGGTTCCCTCTCTTGGTATTTATAGCTGTGGGCTTCGTGAGCTGGCAATAAGTGGACGTGACCACGTTGGGATCTCGCCTTTATGGTGGCGGATAGGCCATGGCCTTGCTGATCGAGCCAGATGCGGGTTGAACATCGTCAATTCTGAGTGGTCGTGCCACTAATTAATCATGAATTAGCTTAAGACAGGATTAGCCGCGTTAATTATCGTGGGGTCGGATTCTGACCCATACACAAATAACAAGTATTTTGACTTATGTTCCGCTTATAGTTATCAATTCATCATCATTTTTTCCTGTCCAATTGCAATTTCGATCTGGACGTTGACCTCTGGGAACCCCACTAAACTAATAAAGGGTAATGTGGTTCAATACAAGTTTAGTATCTTTTCTCTTTTTACCTTGTACTCATGGCTTGTTGGACTCCTTTTTTGCCTCTTTCTGCTTTGTCTCTCTCGACCTCTGATTTGTTAATTTTCCAATTTAATATGGAATGAAGCCCCAGCTGAAAACCGACCGATCCTTTTTAGTCAAACCAAAAAACAAAACTAAAGAGGAAAAGGGTCAAACACTAGCTTTCAAGAACATAGAAATGTCAAACGCACTAAGCTTAAGAAGGGTGTGGTATCTTTCCAATTGCTTCTTGTTTTTTTTTCAAGCAAAGCTACGTGCAATCAAAGTACTAGTTATAAATAGTGAGTTTAAAACGTCTTCTTAAGCTTAATCCTCGACGTGTTGTACACTGGAAAGGTATTTAGCAGTTGTTATCTCATCTTTTTCTCCCAATAAACTAATGCTTTTGTTCCGTTCTTTCTCAGCTTTCACTCAGGTAGTAGTGGCCAAAAAGTCATGGCTAATCTTTAATAGTCTTTGTTCAGTTTATCATTTAGCTTTGCAGATTGACTTGGAATGAAGCCACGGAGAAACATACATATTGGGTGAGTGTGAAAACACAATGCGGGACCAACATTGTAGATTTTGTTTAAGATTTTTTTTTTTCTGTCTTTTCTTTTCTTATCTTGATTAAATTTAGACGTTCCCAATTGGAGACAGGCTCTTGATCCAGAGTGAGTTTCTAAAGGAGACAAGTATTACCCTAAGTTTGTCAAACTTTTTAGCTAAGAGCCCTAAAAGTCATGGACGAGTGTCTAGCGTATATAAAATTCTAACTCGTACTCTGTCAAATAATAGTCTAAAAAGATGTCGAACCCACAGAGATTGGTTTATCTATTCTACAGACGTTTCTTGTTTTAATTACTATTTGAGAATATCAGATAGAGTTGAGTTGTAAGTTAACTAACTAAAAATGCATGAATAGAGCAATAGAAAATATTTTGTTTTTCACAAATATAATTAAAAGGTGTTGGGATCTTGACTTCACTTAATACTTCTATTATATAGTAGAATTATTATTCTTCAATTTCTATTTCTCAAAAATATATAAATGCCTCTCACGGTTACAAATATATATTATTACTTAAGTTGAATAATCAATTGCACTCCCCTCGGTTATACAAATTAATCTTCAAACTAGTAATATTAAAGAACCAGAAATATATGATTGAACTAAAATACGCTCTTGTTAGTAAGTCCCTTTCGGTTACCCTACTTGTTATAACTGATTATTACACTATTCGCCTCTCTCGACTACAAATAAGTGTAAAATTAATTATAACATAAAAGAGATAGATGTTACTGAATAAATATTAACATTTATCAATACTACATTTAACTATATTATTTCTTCCGCCTCTCTCGATTACAGAATTAATAAACAGTTAATATGCAGTACAAGATAGATAGATGTTAATAAAGTAAATAACGTCTAAATGTAAAAGCAGATAAAAGTTAAATAAATTCTAGCTCAAGCATGTGAATTTGAGGAATAATATATCTACTATTATATAGAAATATTAAGATCCGTCTTTCTCCCAACACAAGAAAAGTTACTCCATACTGGAACTAGTACTAACAATGAAAATATTCTTGTCCATTAAATAAGAAAATAGAAAGAAATATTCAAGAAGAATAATTCCCCTATTTAATTAAAAGCAGGAACTAGAGTAATTTCCTACACTGGAATTTATTTAAAAACAGCAACTAAACCACTATTGTGATTTAAAAGAAAAGATAACTCGATACTAGTGAAAGAAATAAAATAGAGAAGCTTATTAAGAATTTGGACTTCTAGCTCTAAGCTTTCTCTCTACTGCGATCTTTCCAATATGATCGGGCAACATCTTCTTATATAAGAAAGTTTCATGATGACTTCTCGATTTGGTTCTAGATTTCCATGGCAAATCTAGATTTTGCATTTGCAGATATGAGAATTCGAATTCTCGATTTGGTGCTAGATTTCCATGGCAAATCTAGATTTTGAATTTGCAGAGAAGAATTCTATCTTTCTAAGTTTAGATTTCATCGATTTCATCATTGGCAAATCGAGACTTGGTGTATTGTCACGGCAGTAATGATAGCTTGATCTTACACTTCTTTGTTGTATTTTCCTTGAATATTTGTTTTTCTTTTTTCATATTGCGCACAACAATTCTTCTATAATTATTCCCGTAAAATAAAGTTAAAAATATAAAGGAAACATGATAGTTTATATGTTTTTATGAGAGAAATGATGTGGTTAACCTCCGGTAAAATGCACTTATCACCACGATTGTTGTGTCCTACAAATAACAACAATTGCTCCTTCTTCTTTAGTGGCGCCCCAAAAGTCCCCACTAGGTGACACTTAAAAGAAAAAGTCAGAGACGGTGTCGTGGTTGTCGTCGTCGTCTCCTCGTGCATGTGCTAGTTTGGAATGGTCCACTACCACAATTGCACCATAAGATGGATTGATAATATAAAGAAAGATTTTAATTCCTATCTACTGTCAGTATACAAGAATTCTACACTATTAAATCAATCACTTAAAAATAACTACAAATAATCATTTATAAGAAATCGAACTAGTAAATTAGAAAGAAAAGCATGTTACATGTTAAAATATGTTGTGAGATAGTAAGTTTTATTTACGATGTCCGTATATCTATATTATATTAAAAGTGGGAAGCCCTAAATTAAAAAGTTAATCTATATTATATTAAAAGTGGGAAGCCCCAAACTAAAAAGTTAAATTAATACCCTTTTACATCATTTTAATAACTTAATTATAAAAAAAAACTTATTCCTACGAAGAGTTGTCAAGCCAATGCTAAAAGTCACAACTATTCATTTTACCAAGCCAAAAATAACAATCACAACTATTCCTTGTAAGTAGTCAGTGTACATGTGCATTTGTGTATGTGGTATGTTTCTCCTTTGTCCTTTATCTCTTAGTTTTCGTGTTCACACTTTCGGTGATATTGTTCTCATTTCTTTACTTTACTCAATTATATTTTAATGTTTATTTTGATTCACTGTAATTAATAAATTAGTATTTATATTTCCACTGATTATTTATGTCCTTGCAAATTTCTGTCTTTAATTATGAGTGTACAGTAACCTTTCCTTTTAATGAGTATGAGTATATTGTTTACTTTCATGTTAATAGTTTGTGAAGAATAATACCTTTTTTAGTCGGCGATTTATTGTTATACCCCTTTTATATATTAAATTAGATATGTAACTAAAAAAAGTTGATTGTCCAACAATTTGATAGTCATTTTTCTTGGATTATCAATATAAATTTTATATATCCTCTATTGTATGTTTCTGAATTCATCCGTTAACAAATAGTACCAAAGCAAATATTTTAGTCTTTCTTTATGTGCTTAGGATCTGTCTTCGTTTGTGCATGTTCCTGTACATACAAAGATTACTTGGTAGAAATAGCTTTAACTAAAAAAATTTAAGGCATTCTGCATTATTTGTTAAGGGATGATAAAACAGTTCGAGTTTCGTAAATAAAATAAATCGTTAAAATTATTTTGATATTCAGAAACTACCAATGATAATTTTTATCATAATATTTTAGATATTCATATCATCTACTCTTTGCACACATTAATCTCCTTATCCACATTGTTTATAATGAAGTTCTGATTTACGTTCTTGCGAGTGAAAGGAATAAATATTTTTTTGAAAGATATTCCGTATGAGTTATAACTCCACTATTATCTACGGTAGTCTACAGACATATATGGGGCTTTTCTCTTAATTTATCTTACTTGATTACCTAACTTTTATTCAGTAAATAAAAAATGACTCATTATCCAATTCAATCCTTCATATCTACAAATGAGATTATAATTCTAACACTTATTTTTTTATATATATAAATATTAGTTATAAGTGTATGTGAAGGAGACAAAGATTTATGCTTGATGTATTGGTACTTTTTAGGTAAAGTGTGAACCAAAAAATGGAGGAAAATAATATATTTGAAATGATTCCTTTTTACAACGGTACTTTGTCTTTCGCTGGAAAGGAAGAGAAAGATAGGTGTTCCTCAAGCAAACTTATATCGGTGTCATCATTGAGTCATCAATTCCCCTTTTTTTTCATTTAGCCTTTTCTTTCATAAACAAATAATACTCCTAATAGTTTGATCATACATATATCAAAGTTTTGAAAGTATCTTTTCATATTTGAAATATATATATAATGTTAACCAAAAAAAAAGATATTCATTTTACGATTATTAACTGCAGACACTGATTACTTATTCATTTAAAATGATTATGTTTGGACAATATTTGGCTGAAGTTTGAAAAATTAGTATTCTACGTTAAAGTTGAAGTTGGGATTATTTGACATGAATTTCACTTAGAGAAGAAGTTAGAACCTTTATGAGGAAACATTACATCCTTTGAGATACACAAACAAAATTTTTAGTTTCAAAATTTTTTATTCAAAATTAAAATAAAAATAATAATAACATTATAAATTAAATATTTAATTGCAAATAATGTGTGTCCAAATGCCTTTATAACTAAAGAAATTCTTAAAGTATGCATATGATAAAAGTTGGGAAATTACCAGCTATGTCCATTTATAAGTTGCTCATTACAAAAATTGGCCAATTGATAAAATATTACTAATATTAGCCAAATTAGCCAATTAGCTATTTGTAGCAAAAAAATATCAAATTTTTGCTTTGTTTTGAGTGGGTGTTATTAGAATAGATTAGGCACAACTTAAGTAGCTTGAATCTCAGTTTTGGGATGATTTGGTGAAGTTTTGAGGTGGTTTGAATTGAAAATTCGAAGTAAAAGCTGAACATGAAAAAAATAACATGTGTATCGCATTGTGTATCACATATGTATCATATTTGTATCAATTGTGTATCACATGTATATCCATGTATACCTGTGTGTGTGATATATGCGTGATACATGTTTGATACATGTGTCGCAGAAGAATTTTTTGAACTCGATTTAATTACGAATTTTGATACAAAACCAGTCCAAATGACCTCCAATCTTCCTCAAATTTTGTATATTGACTTATATATATATTTTCAATGAATTTCAACTATACCCATTGAAAAAGTTCCTTTTTTGTTTAGATTTTTGGAATATTGTAAAGATTTTTGTATTTCATCACCTTATTTGCTATCCCGTCCATGAAATTTCCTTTCCGTCTTGTATCTAATGATGCTAATCACGCTTAAAAATATGAAAGGTGATTTTTGCATGTGATTCTTTGAGAGAAAGAATCCTATTATTTGGTTTTTCAATTTTTGTTGGCTAGTTTTGGTAAGTCTATGACTAATGGCTAGAGGTTGGTAAGTTAAGATTTATTTGGGACATTTGTGTAAGTTACCCATAAAAGTTCAGTATATTGCAATACAAACTTTATAATAATGATATGAGATAAACGTGCAACGCATGTTTAGAGAGACTAGTATAAGTTAAATTCGGGAGGGATACTAGAAACGTTTAACTTTGGAAAGCTATACGGCACTGCAGTCCACCTTGGGTACACAAATAGGCTGAATGCCACACGATTGGCATCTTTGAGTGGCCGAAAAACAATGATCCAAATTTGAATATCAGAATCCTACTTGTTTCTTTCTTTGTCATTTTTCCAGTTAAAACACTCTATTTTGGTCAGCACGCATGTTTGCCTTAGTCTCCCTACTCTTTTCTTTTCGTGGTATGGTAAAAGCCGTATCCCCTTGTTAGTATTATCTCTTATTATCCTCAAAGTAGGAAGTGTGACACGACCAACTCTCAATCACTGCCGTCCGTTCATCATCCCATGGCCATGGACCATACCTCTACAAAAAAAAACATATTTTTCGTTGGGTTTGAAAAGTTGATCGTAATACGGAAAGTTACTTTGTCAATTATGCAACTTTTGATGTTTGCCTATAAGGCTATAATAAGAACAAGATTCATGAATCTCCATTCTTTAACATATTAGCTAGCTCTGAATATGTATACGGCAAAAGCATTTCAGCCGTGCAATACAATAGGTACTTCTTTTAGATCAATAATTCTTCACATTGAACATTATAGACTATTGGGAAGGGGTAGGTATTCTTGGAATTTGCCACATGGTAGTATCAATGTGGGTCAATTATACTTCTTTTTTTAATATAAAATATAATTTTATTTTGGTGTTCTTTAGGCTTTTGAATGAGAGCATGCCTTTCGGCAATGGTGGAAGAATCAAACAGTTTGTAGACAAGTTTTCTTCTTTTTTCCAGCTCGCAAGTATAAATTTCAACACTTGTATGTTAACGGAGTAGTAGTAAAGCATAATCATACTTCTATTTAAGCACTCTTGGAAGTATTGCTCAAACTTTTGTCCTTATCTTGTGTTTGGTCGGAGAAGGATAAACCATTTTGCTATTCATCTCTTCTAGTGGGGTTGATTTGATAAGACAATATTCACTTAAAAAAAACCTTAATCAAATCAACCTATCCCCCCTCCCCCCCTTTTACAGCAGTGTACAAATTAGATGGTAAATTACGTATTAAACATTCAACCGTTTTTAGCTAAATATTGTTACAGCAATAATTTTCTAGAAGAATCAAATCAAATTAAGAGATGAGAATGGTAAAGAGAGATGGACCATACAGGAAAACTTCTTTTTTTTTTGGTTATTAAAAAAATACAAGAAGGCACTGAACATAAGAAATAAGCACATATGCTGATTGCAGTTTCGGGTATGCCTATGAGGGGATCTAAAAAATAATTGTATTTTTGTTAAAGATTCTCCAAAAATTCAGTGTGTGTTTCCACCTTTTGGTTAAGTTTCATCGGTGCATTATGATCACGCCCAACTATGCCTTATAAAAAGGACACGCGGACGTTGCAAATATAATCTAAGTATTTAGCCCAGAGGCGAACCCACAAGGAATTAACCTATCAATTACTTTCGTTAGACTTACTAAATTCCACAGAATCAACTTCCCAAACGTTGTGAATAACAATTGATGGTATTTCTACTAACTACGTATGACACTAAATAAACAGCTGAAAACTAACTATGATTAAGGTGTAAACAATTGAGAGAAGGATCTAAGGTTATGATTTTCCCTATTGATGGAATCCTTTCCGGTTATGTTTCACATAGAATTGCCTAATCGTCTCTATCAATCATGAGCACTATTATTACCGTAAATCTCTCCCGAGTAATCACGACAATTTACTAGACGCTCTCTCCCGAGTTACGCTAGCTGACTTTATTCATTACAGCTCACTTTAGATTGCACCCAACGCTTCGTTATCCTTAATCCCGCCTTTAAACCCGCAGTTATTGATCCCTCATATACTTTGGGAGTGGTGTTGTTCAACAATTGACCTAAATATGCACTCTCTCCCGAGTTATGCACACTAAATAGGCACAGCTAATTGAGGATCTTGTCAATTAACTACAACAAGCACATAGTTGAACAAATAGAGATTAAATCGGCAAACTATATTAACATAACAAGAAGTTCATCCTTCAATAGGTTCCATCAAAACCCTAGACTAAGGAATTAGCTACTCATGACAAAACAAGATAAAAATACTAAATTATTCATAATGGGCAATTGAAAATAATAAAGAGATGATAGAAGAACTCTAACGTTTGTTATTCTTCTCACACTTGTTCTTCTTCCAAGAAAATCTAAAAACAAGCCTAAAAAAACAATTTTGGGCGAGTTTCTATAGTTTATAAGGGTTTGGAACAAGTTTTTCCGAATTTACACTTTGGTCCAAAAATTTTTTGGCGCGTGAACAGTGCACCGCGACCGCGGCTCGACCGCGGTGGAAGCTGACCATTCTGCCTCGAGCTTTAATCTGACGCGGTCGCGGTGGAATTTGTCCAGGCCATTTCTCGCTTCTTTGTGCTCGGGTACTTCTTGAGTGGGCGTTTTCTTCATATTATTGCCTCCAAAACACTCCGTGGTGTTTCCTCACTTAGAATATTCCCTGCGAACCAAAAGAACACCATTTAGAGCATTTTGTTGGCAATTTTCTTATAAAACAACAATAAAGCATGGTAATATTAAGGTGTAAATATCATCTATATAGCTTAATATCAACACCCCACACTTAAATCATTGCTAGTCCTCGAGCAATCCACCACACTCCATCAAAGTTCCTTCCCTAAGCTTTTCCCTTAACGACTCACACCGTGAACAATTTACCAAAGTTGCACCTAGTAGTGACAACCTTTACCTTAAAAGTCAAATCTCTCGTACCATGCAACATTCGCACTTACTCAAACCACTCTATACAAGAGTCAAGACTTACCTTTCCTTTGTGAATCACATGCCCTCACATCACACAAGAGAGTAGCCCCACATATAATGGTATTTTGAACAATTAGGAACTTAGATAAACGAAATTCGCTCACTCAAAAGGAACATTCAAATGCCACAAAGATGCACCAAAAGCTTGCCCGTAGTGTAATACTTTACTAATCGAGCCCACTCAGTCTAAGATCAATAGGACTTCACTTGGTTGTAATGTAGGCTAAAGGACGGGTAGGATATATTTGGATATAGTGACTAACCTCCTTAAGCACTTTTTAATACAATTACATTAACCTTCAAAACCATACGTATGTCAACCAAACACTCCACCACCTTTTATTTAAAACATCCCCATCCATTAGGTGCATTTGCATCAAGCTACCACTTATCAACCACTATATTTATTTATAACTTTTTTTTTCGTGGTGCTTCTTCTTTTATTCTTCAAAATTCTGCACCTTTTCTCTATTTTAATGGTTCCACTCAAAAACCAAACCACCACCCCACACTTTTGCTTTTGCATAATTTCAATACCATTCAAGTGCTTATGGGAGGTAAAAAGGTTCAAACAGTAGGCTATTCAAACAATTGGGTAAGGTTCGCAATGTGGTTGCCAAAGAAACAGGCTTATAGGCTCAACGGGGTTAGCTAAGATGTATTACATTCAGGTGGGTTTACGTTATATGTCTGGCTTACAAAGAAATGCCTATATCACTTCTAAAACTGAATGAAACTACTATTTCGCTTTCCAAATACACCGGGCAAGTTCTAGGCATCAAATGTGAATCATGGAATACAGTAAAGCTCACACACACATGGCACATGACTCACTCCGGATTGATTTATCAAGAAATTCTCTTTTGAGTGTTCAAGTTAGATAGAACCTACAATTTTAAGGCACTTTAGCAAGATTCAACTATTGAGACTAAGCGTTACACTCTAGTGTCTATTGTGTTCAGGTGTATCAACGCTAAGGGTTTCTCCTTCGATTTTAGCTCATAGCCCATTAATCCTAATCTTGAAACTAAAAAGAAACAAAATGAACAAAAACTACCTATAACCGGTTCAAGCTAAACCCTTAGAAAAGAACCGTGGCTCAAAGAAAAACCAAGGGGGAGTTACTACACTACCTAAAAATAAAAATAAAAAATAAAAATTTTTTTGGTCTTTTCTCTAGACTTACTTCCCTCAAGAAAATTGTCTAAAGGATCCGTCATTAGGAAGAGTATCCATATCCCCCCCCCCCCGTTTTTTTTACTTCGACTTAGTCCCTCAAGAACCCCGCCGAAAGAGATCCGTTGTCGGGACAAGTCACTTACCTACTTTACTTTACCTGATGAACTATTACTCAAAACACCAAAAACAAGCAAAGCAACACAACAAAAAAAAATCAAACAGTCAATTGTTACAAATACATACATACACTGAAGTATCCCCCACCCCACACTTAAAATGAAGACATGTCCTTATGGCATAAAAATTTAAAGAACAGTGAGGTAAAGGAACTTCCCTGAAAGATCACTCCTGATCGGAGACGGTGTCTGGGTTCACATTGCAGGCACGACCCAGCGCTCTCAGCCATCCTAAGAATTTCTTTTCCGACTTCACCTGCCGGTCAGCCACCGCGTCTACACGGGTACCCAAATCAGTGACTGAGGTACACAACCCAGCCATCTCCTTCTCCAAAGCTGTCATGCGGGTGCTCCGGCGGGGCTGTGATGGGCCTGCCTCTTCCACTCTCGGAGGTGGTGGGACCTCAACTGCCGCAGTATCATCATCATCAGATTCATCATCTGAGTCATCAACATTCACCACCGGCTCTCTTCCAATTCCAATTTTTCTAGCCAGGAACGGGGCTTTCAGGGGTAATTTCCCGTCAACTCTAAGGTTTTCAGGGACTCGAGCCAGACGGCACAGTTTGGTGACCAGAGAAGGGAAGTAAAAGCCCTTGAGTATCTCAGGGGAGCGAATGAACATTTCATCGTGGATGAGCCGGGCGACATCAAAATCCTGGTGTGTCATAAGATAGTAGATAGCCGCTGCCCGTGGCCCGTTGACATCAGTCGTGTTACTGGAGGGTAGCAAGCGGGAGTTGATAATCATGAGCCAGCACTTTGCCTCCCAATTAAGAGACTGTGAGTTCAATGTTATCAGACGCTTTATCCATATAAACGACTTGTCAGGGATACAGATGACATCAAGAATTGGTGCACACTCAACCCTCGGGCGATGATTATCTATATAAGCATCTATCTCTCCCGTAAATACTGGGAGGCGATACACCCTGCGGATGGTTTCGAGGGAGGCATCTACCCGGGTATTGCGCACAGTAACAAACCCATGCTCATGTTCCGGCAAGTTTGCATAAAACTTCCGCACCATCTGAATATTGGCTTCCTCCGGTACCTCGAAGAAGATGTCCAGCTAACACCTCCTCAACTCATTGAAGATATTCGGGCACTCCACCTCTAAGGCTGCCCGATCAATATGAACCTCATGTAGCAATTTCTTAGCTGCCTTTGCATTGTACCGGTCCTCCGCCGGTTTGGATACAAACCTAGTGCTGTCAAATTGAGGCGCACTGGCTTGGTTCCTAGCTCTCGAGGAGCTTCCCGGTCCACTAGCGGAGGACCCGGTGTTGCGTCGCTTCCTAGATGAACTCATTGTACCTGTCAAACAGAGAAACGCCTATTAGTGAGTGTGTGAAATGTGTGACTATGGGTGGTTACTCAGACTTCACCACAACCATGTCACATTGGTCCCTTATAACTCTATTGGGGCAATTTCCCAAACACCTTGTGGGCAAGGCACTATCCTAACACATATATCCCTCATGGGTACATCAAAACTCCTCCCAAATCAAATATACGACTCCACCAACACACCCCCCACACTTCAGTCAACACCCACAAACATACACCTCCTTTCACCACATTATACACATAGCCCCTTCACCAATCAGTCCCAAAAACAAAATTCAAAAGACACCAAGAAGAAACCTAACACAAATCTACACAAAATTACTACAACATTACAAAGCTAGGCTAGCATATATTACAACAAAATACAAAAAGAAAAGAGAGAGGAGAAGTGAGTGGCATACCTTAATGGAAGAAAGGTGAGAGGAATGGAGATGGGGGAAGTGGGATGATTGAAGAAGAAGAAGAAGAGAGGGATTTGGGGGCTTAGGGTTTAGAGAGATAGAGAGAATGAGAAATAGAGAGTGGGGGGGTCGGGTAATTTGGGTTTATTTAATTAGGAGTTATAAAAATAAAAGAAAAAGAAGAAGAAAGAAGGGGGAAAAATTTAAAAAAAATTACCTGGACCTACCGCGGTCGATCGTGGTTCCACCGCAGCCGCGGTGGGTTTAGAAATCGAAGGCAGAAAGGTCACATCTCACCGCGGTTCTACCGCGGTCGCGGTGGGTTCGACGATGTTGAGGCAGAATGCCTGGCCTCTACCGCGGTCTTGCCGCGGTCGTGGTGCTGACGCTCTTTTTTTTTTGTTTAGGAAGTTACAAGAAAATACTAACCACAACATTCGTGGGTTGCCTCCCATGCATTGCCTGATTTAACATCGCGGCACGACGCAGACAAGCGCATTTAAGGCTCGCTTGACCTCTGAGGTTCCGTCAGTTGGATCCCAGACACTTCATTTGGCTCTTTCATGCCTATGTATAACTTTAATCTCTGCCCATTGACTCTAACTGTGTGAGAGTCTTTCTCCGAGGCAATTTCCACAGCTCCTGAAGGGAAGACTTCGACCACTCGAAATGGACCAGACCATCGTGACTTAAGCTTACCAGGCAACAACCGTAATCTTGAGTTATAGAGCAATACCATGTCCCCGAGTTTGAAATGTCGCTCAACAATGTTCTGGTCGTGCAACCTTTTCATTCTCTCTTTAAACAACCTTGTGCTCTCGAAAGCAAGATGTCTGAACTAGTCGAGCTCATGCAATTCAGTGATTCTTGTTGTGCCCACAGCTTCAATGTCTAGGTTCAGCTGTTTCAATGCCCACCACGCTTTATGTTCAAGTTCCACTAGCAAGTGGCAGGCCTTCCCGAACACCAACTTATATGGTGACATACCTATTGGTGTTTTAAAAGCAGTTCTGTAAGCCCAGAGTGCTTCATCTAGCTTTTTTGCCCAATCAGTTCTTGTGGCGTTCACAGTCTTTATTTGCACACTCTTTATCTCTCTGTTGGACACTTCAACCTGCCCACTAGTCTGGGGATGATATGGGGTAGCCACCCTGTGGCGTACATCATACTTTGCTAGAAACTTCTCGAAAGCTCTATTACAGAAGTGGGTGCCTCCGTCACTGATAATCGCTCTTGGTGTCCCAAAGCGGGTGAATATGTTCTTCTTCAAAAATCCCACCACCACTCTTGAATCATTAGTGGGCAACGCTGCAGCTTCTACCCATTTGGACACGTAATCCACAGCAACAAGTATGTACTTATTGCCAAAGGAGCTGACGAAGGGACCCATGAAGTCAATCCCCCAGACATCAAACACTTCCACCTCTTGAATCGGGTTTATGGGCATCTCATGGCGATGGGAAATGTTCCCGGTTCGCTGACATTCATTGCAGCCCTTCACCCATTGGTGCACATCTTTAAACACTGTTGGCCAAAAAAAACCGGCCTCTAGCACTTTCGCAGCTGTCCTAACTCCTCCGAAATGCCCTCCATATGCTGATGCATGACATGCCTGCAAAACAGAAGATTGTTCTATCTCGGGGACACACCTCCGGATCATATTATCAACACATCTTCGAAACAGGTAAGGTTCATCCCAATAATACATGCGGCAGTCACGATAAAACCTTTTCTTTTGTACAGAGGACAAATCATAAGGAACTATGCCACATGCCAGGTAGTTTGCAAAGTCTGCATACCATGGCACTTCTTCAAGATTGGCCGCGAGCAGTTGCTCGTCTAGAAAGGTTTCCAGAATGTCCTCACCCTCAGTTGAATTTTTAGCTCCCTCAAGTCGTGATAGATGATCATCGACTTGATTTTCTGTGCCCTTACGGTCACGAATTTCGAGGTCGAACACTTGGAGTAACAGCACCCAACGAATTAGGCGCGGTTTAGATTCCTTCTTCTCAATTAAGTACCTGAGAGTTGCATGGTTAGTGTATACAATTACCTTAGAGCCAATCAGGTATGATCTGAATTTATCGAAAGCAAACACCACCGCCAACATTTCCTTCTCCGTCACAGTGTAGTTCAGCTGGGCTCCACTCAGCGTTCTACTTGCGTAGTAGACTGGATGCATTAGTTTGTCTTTCCGATGTCCCAGCACTGCCCCCACTGCGTAGTCACTAGCATCACACATCAGTTCAAATGGCTGCTCCCAGTCGGGGGCAACAATGATTGGTGCTGTGACCAGCCTCTTTTTCAGCTCCTCGAATGCTACCCTGCAATCATCAAAAAACAAGAAGGGGTGATCTTTTTCTAACAACTTACATAGAGGGTTGGCAATTTTCGAGAAGTCTCTTATGAATCTCCGGTAAAAACCGCATGCCCGAGGAAGCTCCTGATTGCCTTGACTGAAGTTGGAGGGGGCAGCTTTGCTATCACATCCACTTTAGCACGATCCACCTCAATTCCTTTGCTTGACACCCGGTGCCCCAAGACTATGCCCTCTTGTACCATGAAATGGCACTTCTCCCAATTAAGAACCAGGTTAGTCTCGATACACCGTTTCAGCACACGAGTCAGATTTATCAAGCACTCATCAAATGAGTTCCCCACCACTGAGAAGTCATCTATGAACACCTCCATTATGTCCTCTACCATGTCAGTGAATATGGCCATCATGCACCTTTGGAATGTGGTGGGTGCATTGCATAGGCCAAAGGGCATCCTCCGAAAGGCATAAATGCCATATGGGCAAGTAAAGGAGGTCTTCTCTCTGTCCTCTGGTGCAATGGAGATCTGATTGTACCCTGAGTACCCATCCAGAAAATAGAAGTGTGACCTCCCTGCCAATCTGTCTAACATTTGATCAATGAAGGGAAGTGGGAAGTGGTCTTTCCGGGTGGCTAGATTTAACTTTCTATAATCCATGCAAATTCTCCAACCCGTGACGGTTCGTGTTGAGATCAGTTCATTGTTATCGTTTTTGATCACCGTCATGCCACCTTTCTTAGGCACACACTGCACTGGGCTAACCCAGCTGCTGTCAGATATTGGAAAAATGATTCCTGCATCTAGCCACTTTATTACTTCTTTCTTCACCACTTCCTTCATATTGGGGTTCAGCCTTCTTTGATGTTCCCTGGAAGGTTTGTGTCCCTCTTCCAGCAGAATTTTATGCATACAGTACTTGGGGCTGATCCCCTTAATGTCTGCCATGGTCCACCCAATGGCAGTCTTACACTCCTTGAGTACCTGTAAGAGTTGTTGTGCCTGCACATCTAACAAACTGGATGAGATAATAACAGGTAATGTGGAGTCAGGTCCAAGGAACTCATACCTGAGATGGGCTGGCAATGGCTTCAATTCCAGCTTTGGTGGTTCTTCAATGGATGGCTTAGCTGGAGGAGTTTCTCTATTTTCTAAGTGCAAGGGCTAAAATTCAAGAGTTCTATCCCAGAACCCTCTGCCCTCTAATGCCAACACCCATTCTGCCAGTTCTTCTCTATTTACCTCATCTAAATTCATCAGACATGCAGCCAGGGAGTCCTCAATTGTCAACATCTCATCATCAGTTTCTACAATTACATCCACGGCATCAATAAGAGAGCAATTGGTGAATTCACTTGGTCGCCTCATAGATTTCTGCACATTGAATGTTATCTCTTCGTCGTTCGGTCTCATCTTGAGCTCCCCAGTCTCACAATCAATGAGATCTCCCAGTGGCCAAGAACGACCTTCCCAAAATTATGGGAATTTCTTCATCCACCTTGCAGTCTAAGATCACAAAATCTGCAGGGAACACAAATTTCCCTACCTGAATCAACACATCATCCAGGATACCAGAAGGTCTTTTTACAGTCCTGTCAGCTAGCTGCAACAACATAGAGGTGGGCCTAGCTTTTCCAATCCCCAACCTCTTACAAATCACTAGGGGCATAAGATTTATGCTGGCCCCTAGATCACAAAGTGCCTTAGCAAAAGCAAAATTACCAGTAGTGCAGGGAATTTTGAAGCTCCCTGGGTCAGATAGCTTCTCCGCAATTGGTCTAGTCACCACTGCACTGCAGGTCTGAGTAAGAGTCACCGTGGCCAAGTCTTGGAAATAAAATTTTCAGGACATTAAGTCCTTCATCATTTTTGCATACCAGGCATCTCCTTCAAGGAATCTATCAATGGAATATTTACCTGGATTTGTTTCAGCATCTCCAAGAATTTCTTGTACTGCTCCTCTTTTTGGTACTTAGCCAGCCTCTGAGGGAATGGTGCAGGAGGTCTCTTCTTCCCAATGATTTGGGATTGATCTTTATCAGCTACCACTTTAACCACTGGTTTCCGGGCTGTCTCTGCTTCTTTCTCAGTCTCAATTTGAATGTTATTTTCTTCCTGGGCAGGCTGGACTGTCACCTCCGTCAGTTTCATTGACTCATCCAGCTCAATGGGCACTAGTATGAGTGTCTCGGCCTGTCTGATTTCTCGAGCCCTCTCTTGCTCTACATCCAAATCTCTGCCATTGCGTAGACTCACTGCCATCAGCTGCTTCGGGCTTTGATCTTTTGAATTTATCTGGGTGTCTACAGATAATGTCCCATGAGGACGATTGTTCAAAGCATCGAAATTTGGCCCATCTGCACTTCAATATTCTTGATAGCTGAATCATGTGCATCTACTCTCTCACTGATTTTTCATTAGACCCAATAACATGCTGCATCATTGCCTCAAGTCTAGCAAACCCATCTTCCTGCCGTCCACCATGGTGCTGCTGAGGAGGATGATACCCCTGCTGCTGATTCTGATTATTGTATCCCTGTGGCCTTTGGTAAGGTGCCATATTATTAGAAGGTTTCATACCTCCCATGTTTCCATTGTTGAACTGTGGCTGGACTGGCCTGTATGGCTGCTGCTGCTGACCCCAATTTTGACCACCCTGTCTCTAGCCTCCATAGTTAGACACACAATTCATGTCTTCAGGGTAGTGATGATGGTCATGTTCTGCATTCCACTGGTTACCAATTGGCTGACTAATGCAAGATGCGCACAAGCCCCCATTGGTAGTATCTACTATGTGTACCTGCTGCTTCTGCCCTGACTCTTCCACCTTTTTGGTGAGTATACTCATCTGTGTCAATAAGGTGGCCATATTTTCATCCATAGAGTTGGATGGATCTAAGGGCACTAAGTGAACCACTGGGGTGATAGCTGCATACCTGGTTATCCATCCCGAATTCTGTGCCATCTTGTCAAGCAGACTCTGGCCGTCTCTCCATGTTTTGCTCAAAAATGCTCCACCAGCTGAAGCATCAACTATGTTCTTCACACTCAACCCCATGTAAAACTGCTGCCCCAACATCAGATCTGGAATACCATGGTGCGGACATATAACCAGCATCCCCTTGAAGCGTTCCCATGTTTCATGCAGTGTCTCTATTGGTCTCTGTTTAAAACTCAAAATTTCATCAATTTGTTGAGCAGTCTTGTTGGGTGGGTTGAACTTGTTGTGGAATTTTTTGACTAACTCCTCCCAAGTTGTTATGGAATTTATGGGGAATGAGTTTAGCCAGGTCTGGGCAGCTCCTGTCACTGAGAATGGGAACAACAACAGCTTGATTGCTTCCTGAGTTACGTTGGGCTGCCTTTGGGTTTTGCAGATTGACAGGAAATTCTTCAAGTGCTGCTGAGGATCTTCGACTTGTGACCCCGAAAATAGTCCCTTGTTCTGCAACAAGTGCAGCATGTTATACGTGATTTGGAATGATTCAGCCTATATCTACGGGACTACAGTCGTTATGGCCAGATTTTCAGCTGTGGGTTGTGCCCGCTCATAGAGAGCAGCCTCTTGCACAAGAGGTGCCGGTGGCGCTATAGGTGCAGGTGGATTATTTTCGTGATCTCCCATGTTCGGTTCGAATTGTTCAATTATTTGTTGCTGTTTGCTTTTCCGGTTGGCCCGGTTCAAGACCTTAAAAACTTTCTAGGGATCTGATAGAGCTTCGAATACTTCACCAGTTCTCGTTGAGTTTCTAGGCATGCACCTGTACAACCAAGTCAACAAACGTTAAAATTTCAATGTATAGATTGGGTATAGAGAAAATTGACTACACTAAGAATTTTTGTATTTCTTTCAATTGTAATTGATAACACCATTAATTCCCCGGCAACGGCGCCAAAATTTGATCACGCCCAACTAAGCCTTATAAAAAGGACACGCGGACGTTACAAATATAATCTGAGTATTTAGCCCAGAGTCGAACCCACAAGGAATTAACCTATCAATTACTTTCGTTAGACTTACTAAATTCCACGGAATCAACTCCCTAAACGTTGTGAATAACAATTGATAATATTTCTACTAACTACGAATGACAGTAAATAAACAACTCAAAACTAACTATGATTAAGGTGTAAACAATTAAGAGAAGGATCTAAGGTTATGATTTCCCCTATTGATGGAATCCCTTCCGGTTATGTTTCACATAGAATTGCCTAATCATCTCTATCAATCATGAGCACTATTATTACCGTAAATCTCTCCCGAGTAATCACGACAATTTACTAGACGCTCTCTCCCGAGTTACGCTAGCTAACTTTATTCGTTACAGCTCACTTTAGATTGCACCCAAGGCTTCGTTATCCCTAATCCCGCCTTTAAACCCGCAGTTATTGATCCCTCAGATACTTTGGGAGTGGTGTTGTTCAACAATTGACCTAAATATGCACTCTCTCCCGAGTTATGCACACTAAATAGGCACAGCTAATTGAGGATCCTGTCAATTAACTACAACAAGCACATAGTTGAACAAATAGAGATTAAATCGGCAAACTATATTAACATAACAAGAAGTTCATCCTTCAATAGGTTCCATCAAAACCCTAGACTAAGGAATTAGCTACTCATGACAAAATAAGATAAAACTACTAAATTATTCATAATGGGCAATTGAAAATAATAAAGAGAGGATAGAAGAACTATAATGTTTGTTATTCTTCTCACACTTGTTCTTCCTCCAAGAAAATCTAAAAACAAGCCTAAAAAAAACTAATTTTGGGCGAGTTTCTATAGCTTATAAGGGTTTGGAACAAGTTTTTCCGAATTTACACTTTGGTCCCAAATTTTCTGACGCGTAAACAGTGCACCGCAGTCGCGGCACGATCGCGGCTCGACCGCGGTGGGAGCTGACCATTCTGCCTCGAGCTTTAATCTGCCGCGGTTGCACCGCGGTCACGGTGGAATTTGTCCAGGCCAGTTTCTCGCTTCTTTGTGCTCGGGTACTTCTTGAGTGGGAGTTTTCTTCATATTATTGCCTCCAAAACACTCCTTGGTGTTTCCTCACTTAGAATATTCCCTGCGAACCAAAAGAACACCATTTAGAGCATTTTGTTGGCAATTTGCCTATAAAACAACAATAAAGCATGGTAATATTAAGGTGTAAATATCATCTATATAGCCTAATATCACATTACCCTACCACTTACTTTCACCAATATATAACAATTAAGTGTTGAACTTAGTTTCCCCTTAATTAATTTTTCTCATAATCATGTGGCACATAGGATGCTGCCATTGGTGCCTTTACTAACTTGAGAAAAAGGTCATTCAGAAAAAGAAATTGAATAAAATGTCTACAGCATATGTGGGACGTCTTTCGAGCAATTGACAAGCACTAGGGGAGTAAGAAGAATGGAAATTCTTGGGAATAACACGTGGCATCAAATTATTCGATATTCGGGAGTTAGAAGGAAATGCTAGACAATGATGGGGTTTTGATAAATTTATTCCCATAACAAGGAGAATCTCCTTTCTGTAAGCCACATTCTTTATATTATATGCAGATTGCAGCTCATGGATTTGATACGCAGAAAGAAATAATTTGACACGAAATACAAAAGGTTTAATATTTGATGTGAATTCGGATGTTAATTTCTTTATTTATTTTTGATATTATTTTTTTACATAATCTAGAATTATGTTAAATACCATTAGCATGTGAGCATATGATACATGATCCCATTTTACGAACAACTCGAAGAAAATAAGATTATAGATCTATACACTGTAATGTCTCGATTCAAGTTTTCGCTGTAGGATTGAATGAGATCGATGACTAAAGCTGTAGCCAAAATTTGCTATACTTTATAGATGTTCGTATGATTCTTGTGGCTCGGGATGAACATTTGCCTCTAACTTCTAGAAGTCTCTCATAATCACTGCCTTGGAACTCAGGGGCGTACATTCATACATCTAGACAAGAAAAATAGAATTGAACTCAAGACTTTCTACTTAAGACTCAACAAAATCAATATTTGCAAATAAAATGTGCTAGTTAGGTTTGAACCTTTGATCTCTTTAGAGCAAAATCAGTCACATAACCAAAACACCAAGAGACAATTTATGTAAAGTCGCCATTTTTCTTAGTTATCCGTTTCCTTACAGTGTTAAAATATATATTTAGTAAAAAAATTTGACGAAGCGGTGTCGCGTGGCACCGCCTTGGTTAAGTGTGCATCCGCCCTTGCTTGGAAGGACACAACTCCTTATGTCACAAATAGTCTCACCACCATCAATTGACAATCTATTTTGAGCAGATAGGTTGAGTGCCTAAAACAAATGTTTCTGGAAAGGGTAACTGTCAATATGAAACTTGTTATATGTGACCATAAAAATGACCAACCTAAAGAAACATGCCACAGTCAACATAATGTACACACTTTATGAACTATTCTTAGTTTAATTTGTGACTATACTTTTTCTTTATTTCTTAGATTACTTCACATAAATATTATTGATTTGAGTGTCTGATAAATAAAAACAAAAAGTTATTTGATTCCACAAATGATAATAATGACATATAAAATGGATGGAGTGATGAGCTAAGAATACAATGACAAAGAGATATTTGGCATATATAATAGGCCTACCATTAAGCCATCATTTTCTGTTATTCACACATCCACGTAGTTCAAATTGTACTTGTATAGCTAGCGATGGAATTCCTTATTATTCGAAAGGGAAATATGAGAAAGATTGATTGAGGGCTATATTTTGAACTTTGACTGACCTTATTATAATACGATTTTCTAAGTGAACAAATGTTAAAATCTGGCTAAGGAAAACAAACTATAGATGTGAACCCTCTAGCTAAAGTTATCTTGATAAAAGAGGGACATTTTTACTATATGATAAATGTTTTGCAAGTGATAGTTTATTCCATAAAACAAGAGGCCGCTATTTAAATAAAATATTGATTATTACTTTGATTATTATTATTATTATTATTATTATTATTATTATTATTATTATTATTATTATTGTAATATTGAAAATTCTTTATTCTAAAAAGGGTATGGAATAGAAGAATAGGGTTAGAAAAGGGAGGAGCTTTCATACGTAATTAGAGTACAAGAATGGTACAGGGCATAGTAAATGGGAAAAGGAGAGGGTTTGTCATTTAGCCTTAGGGATGTGCGAAGGATAGAGAATAGGGGGGATATTATTGTGTTATCCAAAAAGGACATCTCTATTTTGAAATTGTAAAATGCAGTACCAAAGGGGCAGAGAGGACACTATATAAGGACGACTGTTGCCTACTATTTCCACTTTCAAACTCTTAGAGGTGGTTTGGTAGCTGGTTAGAAGAAAGGTTATTCATGTATAAGGGGTAACATAACTTATACCATGTTTGGTAGGCAATCGTTATTTTGTATAAAATTCTGCATAACTAATACCATGTTTGGTTGACATTTTTCAATTATGCATAAATAATACATGTATAAGTTATGAGTCAATCTGTGTATTATTTTATGCAGGGTAGAAGATGGAATAACTAATACATGTATTAGTAATACATGGATAAAATACTGAAATGACAAATTTACCCCTATCACTTTACACATAAGGCTTCCTTATTTCTCTGCCAACCCGTCAACAGGTTTCACTTGCTTTCACTTGCCAACTATATACCTTGTCTTCTCTCATTTTTAAAGAACAAACTAGCAAAAGCAAACTGGAGAAGCCACTAGAAAATGGAAATACCAAAACTAAGAAGTGAAAATCAAATATGTCTAAACTTCACATAGTTCAGTAGTATGACGAAGAAGTGAAAGTAACACCTAAAGTTCCTAACTAAATTGTTTCTTACATAAATGGAAAGAGAGAAAAAACAATGCAAAAGAAGGCCAGGGGTATAGTTGTAAACAAGCATTTTACTTTAAAATTTATATAATGTATATCAATTTCTAATACAACAAACCAAACATTCAAAAAAATAATCTCTGCATAACTAATACCTGCATAACTAATCCCTGCATTACTTATCCCTGCATAACTAATCCCTGCATAACTAATACATGTATAACTAATACCTGCATAACTCTAACCAGTAACCAAACGACCCCTTACTCCAATAGTTCTCCACGTACGGCCTTTCCTACATTACAATATCTGACATCACTGTTTCTACTACTACCTCCGTTCCAGTTTATGTGAATCTATTTCCTTTTTGGTCCGTTCCAAAAAGAATGACCCCTTTCTAAATTTGGAAACAATTTAGCTTAAACTTACAATTCTACCCTTAATGAGAAGCTTTTATAACCACACAAATACTCTGGGCCCCTTTTTAACTTGTTTAGGACCACAAATTCCAAAAGTCTTCAATTTTTCTTAAACTCCGTGCCCAGTCAAACAGGTTCACATAAATTGAAACGGAAGGAGTATATCATTTAAAAAAGGTTTTTTCCTTCTTCTATTTTTTTTTGGATTTCCACTCGATGTCGACTAAATTCCGATTCCTGTTGGAAAGTCCCATATTGGAAGATAAAGGCTCTCTAAAAAAGGCGACTCTATACACCAAAGCTCGAACTCCGAAACCTCTAATTAAGAATGAAGAAGTACTTACCACCAGTGGCGAAGCCAGGATTTCCTCAAGGGTGAAGAGTGTTAAATATATGTTTATACCTCTAAAATCTAATATTTTACCTATATACACAGTGTAAGTTTTCGAAGAAGAGCAGTGAGTTGACCACCTTTTAAGACATGTAAATTCGCCCTTGCTTACCACTACACCACAATCCTTGTTGGTTCTTCTTCTATTTATTACCTTCAAGATATCATTGTACAATTGTTAGCGGCCATGGATCTGAAGGTTGAGCTCGAGGAAGGAAACATGCAAGAGAAGACAACACTCAGAGAATGAGAGAAACTGAATCTGTTATTGAGAAGAAAATGACAATCAATGTCAATATTTTTGGTCCTTTTACGGAAGATAGGATTAGCAACTATTTGTATAGCAGCCTTGCTATCACATATCAAACATATAGGCTGCTGAATTCTAATTCCAAGCTCCTTGAACAACCCTACCAGCCAAGTGACTTCTGTTGCACATGAAGCCATACTTCTGAACTCAGCCTCAGCTGAACTTCTGGACATAGTCATTTGTTTCTTTGATTTCCAAGATACCAGTGCATTTCTAAATTTGACCAAGTACCCAGTAGCTGATCTCCTTGTCTCTACACATGATTCCCAATCAGAATCACAATAGGCAACTAACTTGTCTATACTTTCTGCTGGCATAAGTAACCCCAAGCCTGGAGCTTCTTTGATATATCTCACTACTCTAAGAGCAACTTGTGTGACACCTTAGGACAGTGCATATACTGACTTAAGACCTTAACTACAAAGGCAGTCTTCCCACAAGCCTCTGATAGCAACTAGGATTCACAAGCCTCTGATAGCAACTAGGATTCTTAAGTGCCTGATCACCTTCTTGTTTGCAATTATGAATGCATTTATCATACTCTATAGATGTGAGTTTTTGAATCACTTCTAATGGTGTACTAGAAGGCTTTGCTCCACCCAAGACTGCTTCAGATATCAACTCCAGTGCATACTTTCTTTGACACATAAGAATTCATTTCTTTGATCTAGCAAATTCAATCCCTAGAAAGAATTTCAGCTCTCCTAAATCATTCATCATGAACTTCTTCTTGATAAGTGGGGGTTTTAACCATTATTTGCTCTTTTTTTACTTGCGTATTGGGCCTAAAATGCGTGAAGGTATTTCTGAAAACTAACATATTATGCTTGCTTGCAGGGATTATTCACAATGAGCCAAAGTGGCCATGATCAACTCATAAAGGAGTCAAAACATGAACAAAGAGCAAGATTGGGCCAAGAGCTATGGAACACGGACCGCGATAGAAAAGTGCGGCCGCGAAAGTGTCAACGCGGATGCGGTCATTAATTCGCGGACCGCGAAATGGAGAATCAGAGAGGTGGTTTTTGGGCACAGACATGGACACGGACCGCGTCAGAAATTGGCGGCCGCAAAAGTACCACTGCGACCGCGATTGGAATTTTGCGGACCACAATTGCTAAGGTTCAGAGAGCTCACAAGTTAGGAAAAAATGTTAAGAGCTGTCCGCATCATAATTACGCGGCCGCGATAGGCTCTCACGCGGACGCGGTGATAATTATGCGGACCGTGAAACAAGGTTCAACCCAGTCCCAGATGTGAAAAAACGCAGACCGCGATCAAAATCACGCGGCCGCGAAAGCAAGAGTGCGGCCGCGATCAGAATTACGCGGCCGCTAAACCTCCGCAGGGGTATTTTTGTCCGGAAATTTCAGCTTAGTATATATAGATCCTTTTCACATTTTTAGCTTAAGTTTTGTTTTTGCTGAGCACGTGAGATGGCCAGATTTACTGTTTTGGGCAATTTTGTATTAGATTCAACTTTTAACAGTAGCTTTTCATATTTTAATCTAGTGTCATGGATTCTATCTTTATTTCATCTTTGATTTTTGCTTTTTCCATGAGTAGCTAAACCCATAGCTAGGGTTATGACCCAACTCTAGTGTGGGTATTTGATGGGTCTTGAATTTTAGGGCTTGAATGTGTATGGGTTAGTAGTATTTAGCCTAGTTCTTGCTAGAACTATGGAATTAGTGGTTGCAAACACTGATTCGTGCCTTTATGACTTAGTCTCTACTTGAGAAAGAGGGAGTAAGTCAGGAAAACTAGGCTAACAAGGAATTGGGGTGAACTCAAGAAATTGATAGCCCCAATTAAAGGGTTAAAGCTAGAGATAGTAATACTCGACTTGAACTAACATCGTTTGTATTGCATGAATACCCATTTGGACTTGAGAAAGCCAAATTGGGCAAAATCACTCAAACTACCAAGAGATATAGAGTGAGTACTCGGGTGTGATAGTTATACTACGATCCCAATTAATCACATGATTGCCCTAGGTTCTTGCTTCCTGTTAGATATCCACCTAGGCAGAAGTCACTACCGTAGTCCCTTTAAATCCTTGAAAATCAACATAAAAAATATTGTACTTAGTTTTAACTATTTCAGCTATAGAATAGAAGTAGAAGTAGAGAACAAACCAACCATGTATGGAAGTGTAATTAAGAGCAAAACCCACATCTAGACTCAGATATAAATCTAACTCCAAACAAATTAACTCCTTGTGGATTCGATCCCGACTATGTTGGGTAAAACTGCATTGACCATCCTCGCTACTCAATAGTAGTGCAGGCTTGGACTCGATCAATTTTTGGCGCCGTCGCCGGAGTTAAACAGTTTTAGCTATATATCTGAGCATTTGTGTGTTTTGTTTTTCTTTCCTTCCGATTTTCTAATTTTTTTGTGAATTGCATTTAGGTACTAAATGGCTCTTAACAATGATGCCCCAGGAAATTTGCTATTGGGAGAGGAGGTAGATGATGATAATGTGGATGAGATTCAACCCGAACCTCAAGCACAAAAGAGAGGCCGACCGCCTCATGATAATATTCCAAACCCTCCCCCAGCTCCCTAAGGGCAGCACATCGGGTGTTGCCCAACGAAGGCTATGCAAGTGCAATGGTCCCGCCCCAGATTAGGGCGGGCAACTTCCATATAACCAATGTCATGCTTACACTGTTAGAACAGAGGGGTTTCTTCACCAGAGCTCCACACCAAAACGCGTACAAGCATCTCAAAGTTTTTGTTGACACGTGTTTGGGGAGCAAGCAAACCAACATTTCTGAGGACGCATTGAGATTAAGGATTTTCCCATTCTCTCTAAGGGGGAAGGCTTTGGATTGGCTTGAAAGGTTGCCCAACCATTCCATCACCACTTAGGATGAGTTGGCCGAGAAATTCATAGCAAAGTTCTTCTCGCCGGGACATATGGCTACGTTAAGAGATGAAATCCTTGCTTTTAAACAAGAGCCAAATGAACCGCTTCATGAGATTTGGGAAAGGTATCGAATGATTAAAGAATGTCCGAACAATGACATTACTGAAGCTATGATCCAACAAACATTCTATCGTGGCATCAACACTACCAACCAATGTGTAGTTAACCAACTCGCCGGGGGAAGCTTCATGAAAACGCCTTATGCTAAGGCGTGTGAAATACTTGATGAGATGGCAGATACTTCTTCGGCGTGGCAAAGTCGAGCTAATGTGCCACAAGGTGATCCCAATGTCATTCACCTACACAAGGAGCTCCATGACCACGACAGTAATAGCCGAGTTAACTACTACAATGAACCAATTGGCCAAAACGCAGTTGCAACAAGTTCAAGGGCCAAAACAAGTGAATGCCATGAAAGGGGTGAATATGATGGTCAACAAGAGGAGGCAACGAGGTCAACAAGTTCAAGGCAATCCGGATCAATTTGAGCAGAGTGGTAGTGGTTACAATCTATATGATGTGTATGATGATCAAAGTGAAGAGTTCCAATATGTGAGCAACTACCAAGTCAATGGGGCAATGCTCAGAATCAACAACAGTGGAGATCCCAAGGAAATTGGGGAAATCAAAATCAACAAGGAAATTGGAATAGTGGCAACAACAACAACCAAAGCAATTGGGGAAAAAACAACAATCAAAAATGGGGTAACTAAGGAAACCAAGGCAACTGGGGTGGCAACAATAATAGCAATTGGGGAGGCAATAACAACCAAGGGGGGTTGAAACAACAACAATCAAGGGAATCGGGGGCCGGGCTTTCAAAGGCCTCCGATGTATCAACAACCAAACAACCCGGCTCTATTTCTATCTCAAGGTCCTAGCTCGTCCAACGATGAGATGGGATGGATTGAATCCATGTTTGAGCAAATGATGAAGAAAAATACCGACTCCGATGCCCAATTGGCATCCCACAATACTTATATCCGCAACTTGGAGGTCCAACTTGGCCAAATTTCTCAAGCTTTGAATACTCGCCCTAAGGGGGCACTACCAAGTGACACGGTAGTAAACCCGAAGGGTGGGAACAATACGGGCCATGCTATGGCGGTGACTACAAGGAGTGGTAGAGGTGGAGTTTCTAGTACCTTTAATCCAAGAAAGGTTGTGAGTGATGTTGTGTTGGTGCAAGATGATGATGAGCAAAGCAATGATGTGTAAGTGAGTGATGAGATTGTGAATGAAGAAGTAAGGATAGACATTGATGATAACGTGGAGGAGACACAAAATGATGTGAACCCGTCTAGGGAACACGTGATAGACATACCGGAAATGGTAGTGCCCAAAGCCAAGGCTTCTTTGCCAAGGCCTCCTCCACCATATCCTCAAAAGCTTTCAAAACAAAAAAATGAGAACCACTCAAGAAATTTATTGATATGATGAAAAGTTTGTCCATAAATGTGCCTTTGGTGGAAGCTCTAGAACAAATGCCGGGATATGCCAAGTTCATGAAGGATTTGGTAACAAAGAAGAGATCTATGAACTGTGAAACAATCAAAATGACACATCAAGTGAGTTCTATTGTGCATTCCATGGCGCCAAAGTTAGCAGACCCCGGTGCCTCTACAATCCAATGCACTATTGGTAGTGCCGATTTCGCCAAAACTTTGTGTGACTTGGGGGCAAGCATTAACTTGATGCCATATTCTGTGTTCAAGACATTGGGGATTTGGAAACCAAGGCCCACATCCATGAGGTTGCAAATGGTGGATAGGACAATGAAGAGGCCATTTTGTGATACTTGAATGTGAGGTTGACTATGAGGTGCCGATCATATTGGGGAGACCTTTCCTAGCTACGGGGAAGGCTTTAGTTGATGTGGAAGCAGGGGAGCTCACCTTTCGGGTGGGTGATGAAAAAGTTATGTTCCATGTTTGCAAGTCAATGAGGCAGCCTAATAGCAACGAAGTATGTTCGTTTGTAGATCTTGCGACCGAGGTGATTGTTAAAGACACCAGTGTTGTGATGAATGTGGAAGACCCTTTGGAAGTTGTGTTGTTAAACCATGATGTGATTGAGGATGAAGGCTTGGTGGCATATGTCAATGCTTTGCAAGGAATGGGTTCATATACATATGAGCCCCGGAAACTTTCCTTGGATCTTGAGAACCGAAAGACTCCACCAACAAAGCCCTCAATCGAGGAGCCTCGAATATTGGAGTTGAAGCCTTTGCCTTCACACCTCAGGTATGAATTCTTCGGCCCTTGTTCCACTTTACCTGTTATTCTTTCTTCGTGCTTAACTAACGTGCAGGTAGATGCCACCCTTGTGGTGCTCCAAAGGAGGAGGAAGGCAATAAGATGGCCTTTTGCATGCATAAAATCATATTGGAGGAAGATGCCAAACCCTCCGTGGAACATCAAAGAAGGTTGAATGAGGCCATGCAGGAGGTTGTCAAGAAAGAGGTTATCAAGTGGTTGGATGCTGGGGTTGTCTACCCCATTTCTGATAGTTCATGGACTTCACCAGTACAATGTGTCCCAAAGAAAGGGGGCATGACTGTGATTACAAATGACAATAATGAGTTGATCCCAAGTAGAATTGTCACCGGTTGGAGGGTGTGCTTGGATTATACAAAGCTCAATGAAGTGACTCGGAAGGACCATTTTCCGCTTCTATTCCTTGATCAAATGTTGGATAGGTTAGCCGGACGTGCTTATTATTACTTCTTGGATGGGTATTCTGGGTATAATTAGATTATTAGTGCACCTGAAGACCAAGAGAAAACCACCTTCACTTGTCCATATGGCACATTTGCATTCTCAAGGATGTCGTTCGGTCTATGTAATGCACCGGCTACTTTTCAGCGGTGTATGATGGCAATATTCACGGATATGGTGGAGGACTTCCTCTAGGTTTTCATGGATGATTTCTCTGTTGTGAGGGATTCTTTTGATGAGTGTTTGGGTAATCTTGATAAAGTCTTGGCACGTTGTGAAGAGACTAACTTGGTGCTTAATTGGGAGAAGTGTCACTTTATGGTTGAGGAGGGCATTGTCCTCGGCCATAAGATCTCCAAGCATGGTATTTAAGTGGATAAAGCAAAGATTGAAGTGATATCAAAACTCCCTCCTACTACCTTCCTTTAAAGGAGTGAGGAGCTTTTTAGGGCATGCGGGGTTTTACCGTTGATTCATCAAGGATTTCTCAAAGGTGGTGAACCCCTTGTGCAAGTTGTTGGAAAAAGATTCAAAATTTGTGTTCAAGGATGATTGCATGAAAGCTTTTGAGCTACTAAAGTATATGTTGACTACCACTCCCATCATTACTGCACCAAATTGGAGCTTACCATTAGAGCTCATGTGTGATGCTAGCGATGTGGCGGTAGGAGTAATATTGGGGCAACGCATCAACAAGATATTCCACCCGGTCTACTATGCTAGTAATACCATGAACGACGCCCAAGTCAACTATACAATGACCGAGAAAGAACTCTTAGCCATTGTCTTTGCCATGGAAAAGTTCCGCCCATACCTCATAGGTACCAAAGTGATTGTTCACACCGATCACGCGACGCTTCGTTATTTGATGAGTAAGAAGGACTCCAAGGATAGATTGATGAGGTGGGTACTTCTTCTACAAGAGTTTGATCTTGAAATGATAGACCGAAAGGGAAGTAAAAATCAAGTGGCGGACCACTTGTCCCGTTTGGAAGAGGAGGGGAGACCCCATGATGGCCTTGAGATCAATGATTCATTTCCGGATGAACTACTCCTTTCCATGTCTTTGACCAGGATGCCTTGGTTTGCCGATGTGGCTAACTATCTTGTGAGCGGAATTGTCCCGAATGAGTTATCTTCAAACCAAAGAAGAAGCTCTAACGGGACTGCTTGTATTATCATTGGGATGAGCCATATCTTTTCAAATTTTGCATCGATGGTGTTATCCGGAGATGTGTTCCAGAAGAAGAGAAACTGGGTATTCTGAAAGCTTGTCATCTTCGCCCTATGGTGGTCACCATGGTGGGGTAAGAACTGCTACAAAGGTCCTAAGCTGTGGATTCTATTGGCCTACCTTGTATAAAGATGCTAGTGAGCTTGTTAAGTAGTGTGATGAGTGCCAAAGAGCCGGTGGGATTTCCAAGAAGAATGAGATGCCTCTCACCACCATCCTTGAGATTGATATTTTTGATGTATGGGGCATCGACTTTATGGGTCCATTTGTGAGTTCATGTGGGAACACCTATATTCTTGTTGCTGTGGATTACGTCTCCAAATGGGTTGAAGCTGTGGCTTTTCCCAACAATGAAGCACGGAGTGTGGTGGCTTTCTTAAAGAAAAACATATTCACAAGGTTCGGCACCCCAAGGGCCATTATTAGTGATGGGGGTTCTCATTTTTGTAACAAAGCCTTTGACACTTTACTCTCCAAGTATGGTGTGACTCACAAGGTGTCAACTCCTTATCACCCCCAGGCAAGTGGATAGGTTGAGGTCTCGAACAGGGAGATCAAGAATATTCTTTCCAAGACTATCAATGCAAACCGGACTAATTGGTCAAAGGAAACTTGACGATGCTTTATGGGCCTATAGAACAACTTACAAGACTCTAATTGGTATGTCTCTATATCGGTTGGTATTTGGTAAAGCATGTCACCTCTCGGTGGAATTAGAGCATAAGGCCATGTGGGCGTTGAAGAAGCTGAACTTAGAGTGGGATGTAGCTGCAAATCTTCGGGTGGAGCAATTGAATGAATTTGATGAGTTCCGGTTCCATGCTTACTCTAGCTCGTCCTTGGAAAAGGACAAGATGAAGTACCTACATGATAAGTATATCTGGAACAAAGAATTCAAAGAAGGTGACCTTGTTCTCTTATTCAACTCTCGGTTACGTATGTTTCCGGGAAAGCTAAAGTCAAAATGGAGCGGTCCCTTTGAGGTGGTGCATGTTACTCCTTTTGGTGCTTTAGATTTGAAAAACAAGAATGGTGAGATCTTTAGAGTCAATGGGCACCGAGTGAAGCACTACCTTGGTAAGATTGATGATAGCCACGTTGTGGCCTTGTTCCATTTCAAGTGAATGATGGTAACATACATCGTGTCGCGACGTTAAATCAGATGCTTCTTGGGAGGCAACCTATGTGTTTTTCTTTCTTTTGATTTTCTTCTTAGATTAGGCATTGTTTTGGACTAACTGGTTATGAAGTGTATGTAGGAATTGGTTGTGCAGTACAGCAAATTGATAAAGGAAAAATTTGGCTAAGTGTTGGAAGTTCGCGGACCGCGCCCAAAATTTGGCGGTCCGTGTGAGCACTTTGCGGCCGCACCTTCTTGTTCGCGGACACGTAATTGAAAAGGGCAAAATGCCAACTCTCTGAAGTTGGACTGTCAAATATCCTTCAGAGATCGCGGGCGCGTCCATATTTTGGCTGTCCGCGGTGAATTTTGCGGCCGCGCCCGGATGGTGCCCACGTGTGAAGCTATCTTCATCAGGTAACAAAAACACGGACAGTGATAGAATTTTGCGGCCGCGTTCAGGTAAGTCGGTGGGTTCCACAAGCTGCTAAGTATTAATAGGGGCGCCTTAATCTTTTTACACTTTTCGACCCTTAACATTTCACCGTACAAAAAAGTATAGTTCATCTTCTCTGGCTTTCAATTTCATCTCAGTATCAAGAGTTCATTTCCTACTAAAACTTTACAACCGGTATGTTAAATTCCATGATTTTTTTAACCTTTTTTTTCCTTTTCTCTTCTCCTTGTTTAAATTTCGTTAGGGTTAGATGCACAATATAATCTAAGATTAATGCTTAATTGATGATTAAATGCGTGTGGGTAGTGTTTATATGCCTAATGGGGGATAGGGTTAGTAAATTTGCATAATTATTTGAACTAATTTTTGAACACTTAGTAAAAACCCTAGTTGTCAGTGTTCATCAGTACCAGTTGTGCTTGAATTTCGCGGCTGCGATCACTTATCCGCGTCCGCGCTAGGGTATGCGGCCGCGTTCAGTTTTTCGCGGTCCGCGATACCCTAGCTTATTGATAACTGGTTTTTGATAAGAGTTCGCGGCCGCGGTCATTTTTACGCGGTCCACGGTTGGTCCTTCGCAGCCACATTTATGTTCTCACGATTCGCGCCCTTGAATTTCAGGGACTCTGTTAACAGCTTTCGCGGCCGCATCCACTTTTACGTGGTCCGCGCTTGGTCTTTCGCGGTCGCGTTCATTATTTTGCGGTCCGCGCTCAACCAAGATCAGAGAGTTAGTCGTCTGAATCTAACCTCTTCGCGGCCGCGGTTACTTTTTGCGGTCCGCGTTTGGCTCTTCGCGGTCGCGCTCACTTTTACGCGGACCGATTTCTGAGAATCAGTATCTGCATTTCATCTGCACTGTTTTAACATATGCTGAAAGCTTTATTCTGATTGTATTTCATTGCTTATTGTCTGCAGACAATGGTCCGTTCCAGAGGTAGAGGTGACACATCTAATGGGAGGGCAGAACCCTCCCGAGGCAGGGGTAAAGGAAAGACCAAACTACCCGTAGGAGTCCAAAAGTCAATTCGCAAGATGAGAGCTGCAATCAAAGCTGCAGATAGAGCAGCGGACCATTCAGACACTAGTGAGTATGTCCCTTCCCGAGAAGTGTCGGAAGGAGACTGTGTGCCAACTCATGTCCCCACACAGTTCCGGGGGAAATTTTAGTTACGAGATGAACCTACCTCCTCTTCTGAGTCGTCTGATGGCTCAGAGGAAGGTAGTGAGGCTTCGGCACCATCTTCCCCACATGCTACAACTTCGGCTTCACCAGCTGCCCCTACTGCTGTGGATGATGATGATGAGGTCCCGGATGACAGGAGAGGGGGTGACACCAATGTTGGGGGGTTGGTCAGGTCTAGAAAAGCTGAGGTATGGGCTGATAGATTTGTGAGCGAATTAGCTTATCATAAGTTCCGAGAATGGTGGCCCCAAAGGTCGCTCACCCTTGAGAGAGAGTTCATAGAGAGAGACCTCCTTCCCCATAATCCAAATGTCAAGAGGTAGTTTGAGGAGAGAAAAGGGTGGAAATTCTTCACCAGCAAAGTTTGGATGTCAATGAATACCTTGTCAAAGAATTCTATGCAAATGTTGCCCACATCAAAAAGGGCACCACTATGACAAAGGTCCAAAATTTGAAGATCCGGTTTGATGGCCACACGTTGAATGATTATACTGGTTTTGAGGATGTAGAAGCAGTGTATTTGGAGAAGCTGGCACTTGATGAAGAAGCCCGTGCATGGTTGGCAGAGACCCAGGGACGATACCGGCATGGCTCACAGCTGGAGCCCCATTATACAGAAACACCCTCAGTTTTGAAGCCAAGGGGTGGTCCACCTTTGTATGCAGCCGGTTGGACCCATGTCAACACGATAATATCCCCCCACTCACCCGGTGTGTCCTGATAGCCTCCATCATGGCGGGGTATCCTATCAATATGGGGAACCTCATGTACTATCACATCACAAAGTCAGTAGGAAAGGAAGAAAGATCCTACCCCTACCCCAACTTCCTCACCATGTATTTCGAGGACCAAGGAGTTGAGAAGAAGCTCTAAGACACAAAGACAAAGCCAAAGAAGCCTTTTTCCTGGTATAGCACCAAGGGACCGGACAACCCTAAAGCAAAGGGTAAAGCCGATATCTCCACTGGCTAGTCTGAAGAGCCAAGGGTAGTGGTCGTCGGGTTAGAGCCTTCTTCAGCTGCCGTACCTCCTTCTTCAATCGGGCCATCCATCACCATGCCTTTGTATATTGCCCTCTTCTTCTACTTACCCTCAGACTGCACTGGCGGTTTCTTAGACATTGTCCAGCATCAACAACTGGATGCAGGCAGCTACATCGAAGCTGTCTGTCTTATCCAGCATAGTAGCAGCACAATCATCCCCGGCACAGCCTCAGGTTCCTTCATCTGTGGAGGATTCATTGAAGGAGCTTATGGACAACCAGAAAAAGCTCCTGGACAACCAGAAGAAGATCTTGGACACTTTGGATATCCATGGGAAGGTCATCAAGGATCTGGGCAAGCAAGTGAAAAAGATGAAGAAGACACAGGCCTCAAAGAAGTCAGTGGAGCTATTGACAGAGGAGGTAAAGAAGTTTGCATCTGCTGGAGGCATTCCATTGGACTTGCTCATGGAGGGGCAAGCACAGGCAGTAGAGCACAGGAAACCAGCAGCTGGCCGGTCTGATGAGCCGGTTGCCACTATACATACTGCTGCGGAGATGATCCAGATGCTCCGCAACCTCGTGGTCCCTAGTCAGATTTGGAGAACTAGTTAGAGGACCCGGAGGGAGCTGTTGATCCTATGCAGTCCGAGGACCCCATTCATGTGCCGGACCCGATGCAGACCACATAGGAAGTTTTCTTTACTCTCTAACCCTTTCCCTAATCTTGTTTTGGTATTAGCATTGAGGATAATGTTATCTTTTATTTGGGGGGGTGGTCTATTTTGATTTGGTGATAATTGGATAACATTGGTATGTAATAACTATGAGACTATTTTTCTTTATCTTTACTTCTCTTTATTTTACTTTTGGTATGTATATATTCGTTACTTTCACTTTTGGTATGTATATATTCGTTACTTTCACATTTGGTATGTGTATATTTTAACCATTTGATGTATATATTCATTTTCATTTATGTAAATATTCGCTTTACTTCAATTTTGAATATATTCAGTTGATTTCCGTAATTATAAGTTTCCCAACATTTCCCCCCAAAAAGTAAAAAATCGACCCCGGGCCCGCTTGGTCAAAACTCGAGGCTCGGACCAAAAACCATTCACCCATTCACCCCCGAGCCAAATATGTAATTAGTTCCGGAATCCGACCCGAAATCGAGGTCTAAATCCCCAATTTATAAAAAAAAACCCAATTCTTCAAAAAATCCCTAATTCTACCATGAAAGAACAAGATTTAGGGCTAGAAACCTAATGGGTGTTGATAGAAATTGAAGGAAATGAGTTAAAGAACACAAACCTATGATTTGGTGTTGAATTCCCTCTTCAAAATTGCTCCTAGGTCGAATTCTAATGAAATAGTTGTGAAATTTTTGAAGAAATCCCGTGCTGGTTCTGTTTTAAAATCACTAGACAGGCCTTATTCGCGTTCGCGAGAGGCCTGTCGCGGTCGCGAAGCTATGGCCCTATTGGCCTACGCGTTCGCGAGAAACCCTTCGTGTTCGCGAAGGAATAATTCCTCCAGCCTCTGCGTTCGCGAGCCAAGTGCCGCGTTCGCGATGAGTTACTTTCCTCTCCCCCAGGTTCCATGTCGCGGTAGCCTGGTTGCGTTCGCGGAGGGTAAGACCCCCACTGCTCCGCGTTCGCGACCCAGTCTACGCGTTCGCGTAAAGGAAAAATCACCCCTGCCCAACTTACCTTTCGTGTTCGCAAGAGAAGCTTCTTGAACGCGAAGAAGGAAACCAGCAAGTGCTGAAGCTACGGAAAATCAGAATTTCCCAAGTCTAAAACATCCCAAAGCCTATCCGAAACTCACCCGAGCCCTCGGGGCTCCAAACCGAACATGCACACAAGTCTTAAAACATCATACGAACTTGCCCGTGCGATCAAATCGCCAAAATAACACCTAGAACTACGAATTTAGCACCAAATTGCATGAAATTTTCAAGAAAGTTTTAAAACTTCTATTTTCTCAACCGAAGGTCCGAATCACGCCAAATCAATTTCGTTTCTCACCAAATTTTACAGATAAGATATAAATATCATAACGGACCTGTACCGGGCTCCGGAACCAAAATACGGACCTGATACCAACAAGATCAAATATTAACCAAATTCATAAAACCATAATAATTTCAGTCTTACAATTTTTATCAAAAATTCATTTATCAGGCTAAGGACCTCGGAATTCGATTTCGGGCATATGCCCAGGTTCCATATTTTACTACGGACCCACCAGGACCGTCAAAATACGGGTCCGGATCCTTTTACCCAAAACGTTGACTGAAGTCAACAAAAATTAACCTTTTAGGCCACAAATTATTATCTCATAAATTTTCCACATAAAAACTTTCCAGAAACGTGCCCGGACTGTGCAAGCAAATCGAGGAGGAATGAAATAAGGTTTTCAAGGCCTCGGATCACGGAATTTAATTTTAAATCATAAGATGAACTTTTTGGTATAACGACCCGGCTGGTCGTTTTGAGAATTTACACCCCAATCCCCTATTAACTGCTTTTCCCGTGTTTATTTCTACTATTGTGGATTTCCAGGAAGATTCGTTTTGATTTTCGGAGTGTTTTGGGATACTTAGTCCCTAAATGAGAGCTTAAGCTTTAGAATGTAGACCGTAGTCGGAACAGTGTAAAGACGGCCCCCGAATGAAATTCCGTCGATTCCGTTAGCTTCGTTGAGTGATTTCGGGCTTAGGGGTATGTTCATATTGTGTTTTGGATTTCCGTAGCTTATTTTGGCTTGAGATGTCGAAAGTTGAATTTTTGAAGTTTCTGGATCGATAGTGAAATTTTGATATCGGGGTCAAAATCCGATCCGAAAGTTGGAATAGTTCCATTGTGTTGAATGTGACTTGTGTGCAAATTTTGGGGTCAATCGAACTTGGTTTGGTTGGTTTTGTCATCGGATGTAGAATTCTTAAGATTTCAAGTTCATTAGGCTTGGATTGGAGGGTGAATCGTTGTTTTAGCGTTGTTTGATGTGATTTGAGGATTGGACTAAGTTCGTATGATGCTTTAGGATTGGTTGTCATGTTTGGTTGAGGTCCCGGGGGCCTCGGGCGTGTTTCGGATGCTCAACGGGTCATTTTTGGACTAAGGAGTACAACAGATTTGCTGGTTTTCCTGTTGCAGACAATTGGCCTTCGCGTTCGCGAAGGGGAGATTGCGTTCGCGAAGGATGGCCAGTGGATCGCGAACGCGAGGAGCTGAGCGCGTTCGCGAAGAGGAAAGGCGGAGCAACTTGGGACCCCAGGAAAAATTGCTCTATGCGTTCGCGAGTATAGGGTCGCGTTCGCGAAGGTCCTGGAGCTGAAGCTACGCGTTCGCGAGTGGAACCTCGCGTTCGCAAAGGAGGAAATTTGGCTAGAGGATTTTTGTGCATTGCGTTTGCGATAGTGGTCTCGCATTCGCGAAGAAGAACGCGTTTGGGCAGAATTTAAATTCCAAAATCAAGGGTTTGAGTTCATAACTCAAAAATTGGATTGAGAGCTCGGTAGGAGACGAAATTTGGAGAGATTTTCGGAGGAACTTTGTGGGTAATGATTCCTAACTCCTTTTTGATTATATACCATTAATCTAAACATGAATTCATTATCTAATTTCGGATTTAGGGTAAAAAATTGGGGAAAATTGAGAAAAGTTCTTAGGCCTAATTTTACGATTTTGACCGATATCTAGGTATCGCATTGGAGTGAATTTGGTATGCTTAGACTCGTGAGTGAATGGGTGTTCATAATTTGTGATTTTTACCCGATTCCGAGACGTGGGCCCGGGGAGGATTTTTGGGTGTTCTTGTATTTTCTTGCCTTAGCTTCGATTTCTTTAGCTAAATTAGTTGTTTGTAGTTGTATTTACGTTATGATATGGATTTGATCAGATTTGGGCCACTCGGAGTTGGATACTCGTGGCAAGAGCGTGATTTCGTATTGATTTTGAGCTAGTTCGAGGTAAGTGGCTTGCCTAACCTTGTGGGGGGGGAGGGACTCCCCTTAGGATTTTGGTACTGTGATTATATGAATGCCCTGTACGTGAAGTGACGAGTGCGTACACGTGCTAATTGTTGAAAAATCCTGTTTTCATTAAATACTTATCTATGTTTCTCCTTTAGTTGAACAAGACTAGTGTATGAAACCTTCTGTTTAGCTTAGGAAAGCATGCTTACATGACTTAACTGTCTTACCTGCTTTAACTGCCTACTTGGATTTTGTGTATCATGTTTAGCGTAGAAATTCTCCGTTTTCCTGATACGAACCTGAATCGAGTTGTAGGATTCCTTCTTGAGACTGTTGTGTATTTAGTTTGGGACTACGGATCGGCATTTTGGGAGATCCCTCTGCATGTTTACTTTGGGACTACAGATCAGTATTGCGGGAGATCCCCCAGCACATTTATAATTGGGACTACAGGACGATATCCCGGGAGATCCCCCTGTATTGGATATTACTTTTGGACTACTGGACGATATCTTGGGAGATCCTCTGTACATTTACGTTTGGGACTAGGGGACGATATCCCGGGTGATCCCCGGTTGCTATCACTGTGTATTGAATTATATTCTTTCTGTGATTTTATTCTTTATCGACTGTTAGTATTTTAATTATACTGTCACATTTCGTACTGTTTTACCTTGTTTTATATATATAACCAGTAGGTCCCTGACCTTCCTCGTCACTACTGGACCGAGGTTAGGCTTGGGTCTTACTGGGTACCGCTGTGGTGTACTCATCCCCTTCACTGCACATATTTTTCGTGTGCAGATCCAGGTTCTTCTGCTCAGCCGTTCTATCAGTGAGGCTGGCGATATCAGAGACTTCAAGGTATATCTGCCGCGTCCACAGACCTAGAAGTCCTTCTCTATTCTTCCCTTTAGCTTTAGACTTCCTGTATTTTTTTCTTTTGATTAGACATTCTGGAGTTAGAACACTATGTAGTTTTCTCTAGCTTGTGATTTCATGAGATCCCGGGTTTTGGGAGTTTGATTTAGTTTTGAGAGTGTGTATTGTATATGCCGAGCGGCATTCTAAACTCTTTTATTATGTTTTAATCATAGCTTGCTAGTTTCGTATTTTATTTTCCTTTTCCCGCAATTTGCTAGGCTTATCTAGTCGTAGAGACTAGGTGCCGTCACGATAGTTCATGGAGGGAGAACTTGGGTCGTGATAAGTTTGGATCAGAGCTCTAGATTCATAGGAGTTATGAATCACAAGCCGGTTTATTAGAGTGTCGCGGATCGCTACGGAGACCTGTGCTTATCTACGAGAGTCTATGTAACTGTTAGGAAAAATTTCACTTCATTTGATTTCCTTGTCGTGCGAGATTTTTGATATCAAAATTCTAAACCTCTGTCTTCTATTCTCTCACAGATGGTGAGGACACGAGCTACCGGAGATGACCAGGCACCCGCGCCCCCTGCTAGAGCTGTTAGAGGTTGGGGCCGGGGTAGAGGCCGAGGATACGCACGTGGTACAGCCAGAGCACCCGTGCGAGCTGCCACAGAGGAGCCACCAGCCACTCCAGCTGGAGCCCAGGCACCTGATACGCCTACTGCTGCTACTACTCGAGATCTCCAGGAGACTCTTGCACAGTTCGTGAGTATGTACACCACTCTAGCTCAGGCAGGGTTGATTCCCCTTGTTGTAGCCATATCTTAGGCCGGCGGAGGAGCACAGGCTCCCGCCGCCCGCACTCTTGAGCAGCGAGTGCATGTTGATCAGATCCCAGAGATTATATCCGTACCGCCTGCAGCCCCAGTTTAGCTTCAGAGGAGGAGCAGAGGAGGCTTGAGGGGTTCAAGAAGTACCAGCCTCCTACATTCAGTGGTCTAGCATCAGATGATGATCTAGTATTTCTGGAGGAGTGCTGCCGTATACTTCGCACTATGGGTATATCAGGATCGAGTGGGGTTTCTTTCACTGCCTTCCAGCTTCGAGGAGCAACCTATCAGTGGTGGCGTACTTATGAGTTGGACAATCCAGCTGAAGCAGCTTCCCTTACATGGACCCAGTTTTCAGATATGTTTTTGAGGGAGTATGTTCCTCAGAGCCTTAGGGACGCATGGCGCGCAGCGTTTGAGCATTTGTGCCAGGGTACTATGGCTATTTCAGAGTATGCTGTCTGTTTCACTGACTTGGCTAGGCATGTACCAGCCTTGGTTTCTACGGTATCCGAGAGAGTTTGCCAGTTTATTGAGGGGATTATTCCCAGCATCAGGTCCAGCATGGCCCGGGAGTTGGAGATGGATATCTCTTATTAGCAGGTGGTGAGCATTGCTAGGAGAGTAGAGGGCATGCATGCTCGGGATAGAGAGGAGAGAGAGGCCAAGAGGTCTCGAAAGTCGGGCCATTGCTCTGGTGCCCGTGCCCCAGCTGCAGTTTGTCATGGTAGGGGTTATATGAGTCACCCCGTTCATTCAGCTCTTCCAGCAGCCAATGGTATTCCAGCTCCTCCTAGACCTCAGGAGCCTTATTATGCACCTCCAGTATCTAGTGCGCCTCCTGTACGGGGTGCTTTTAGTAGTTAGTCCAGTAGACCTGGCCCGAGCCAGTCACAGCCGCCACGTCCTCCTAGATCTTGTTTTGAGTGTGGAAACACACGCCATATGGTGAGGGATTGCCCCAGGCTTAGGAGCGGTGCACCTCCGTAGACTTCTCAGCCACAGCGTGCCCCGTAGAGTTCCTAGGCTATGATTACAGCACCAATTGCTACCTCACCCGCTCAGCTAGCTAGAGGTGGAGGTCGGGGAGGTAGAGGTCGCCCTAGAGGAGGAGGCCAAGCAAGATATTATGCTCTTCCTGCTCGTACTAAGGTTGTTGCCTCCGATTCTGTCATCACAGGTATTGTTCCGGTCTGTCATAGAGATGCATCAGTTCTATTCGATCCAGACTCCACTTATTCTTATGTGTCCTCTTATTTTGCTCCGTATTTGGGCGTATCTCGGGATTCCTTGAGTTCCCTAATTTATGTTTCTACTCCTGTGGGAGATTCTCTTATTGTGGACCGCGTTTATCGGTCTTCTTTGATTGATCTTAGTGGTTTTGAGATCAGAGTCGATTTATTACTGCTCCGCATGGTAGATTTTGATGTTATCTTGGGCATGGACTAGTTGTCTCCCCATTATGCTATTCTTGATTATCATGCCAAAACTGTGGCGCTGGCTATGCCAGGTGTACCGCGAGTAGAGTGGAGGGGTACCTTAGATCACACTCCCAGTAGAGTTATTTCATTCCTTAAGGCTCAGCGAATGGTTGAGAAGGGGTGTGACGCGTATCTAGCTTATGTGAGAGATGTCAGTATTGATACCCCTACAATTGATTCAGTCCCAATAGTACGGGATTTCTCTGACGTGTTTCCAGCTGATCTTCCAGGCATGCCGCCCGATAGATATATTAATTTTGGCGTTGATCTGTTGCCGAGCACTCAGCCCATTTCTATTCCTCCTTACCGTATGGCTCCTCCTGAGTTGAAGGAGGAGTTACAGGACTTGCTTGATAAGGGCTTTATTCGGCCCAGTGTATCACCTTGGGGTGCTCCTGTCTTGTTTGTGAAGAAGAAGGTTGGTTCTATGCATATGTGCATTGATTATCGCCAGTTGAACAAAGTTACAGTGAAGAACCGGTATACTTTGCATCGTATCGATGATTTGTTTGACCAGTTACAGGGTACACGAGTGTTTTCTAAGATTGACTTGCATTCAGGTTATCATCAGTTGAATATTCGGGAGCCAGATATCCCGAAGATTGCCTTCAAGACTCAGTATGGTCATTACGAGTTCCTTGTTATGTCATTTGGGCTGACCAATGCCCCAGCAGCCTTCATGCATTTGATGCACAGTGTATTCCGGCCATATCTTAACTCATTCGTCATTATCTTTATTGATGACATTCTGGTATACTCCCGGAGTCGAGAAGATCATGAGCAGCACCTGAGGACAGTGCTTCAGACTTTAAGAGAAACGAAGTCATATGCAAAGTTCTCAAAATGTGAGTTCTGGTTGGATTCCATGGCATTCTTGGGTCACGTGGTATCGAGCGAGGGGATAAAGGTGGATCCGAAGAAAGTGGAAGCAGTACAGAGTTGGCCCAGACCATCCTCAGCTATATAGATTCGTAGTTTTCTAGGCTTGGCGGGTTATTACCGTCGATTTGTTGAGGGATTTTCATCTATTGCGGCACCTATGACCAGGCTGACCCAGAAGGGTGCTCCATTCAGGTGGACGGAGGAGTGTGAGGAGAGCTATTAGAAGCTCAAGACAGCTTTGACGACAGCCCCAATATTGATATTGCCTACAGGTTCGGGGTCTTATACTGTCTATTGTGATGCCTCGAGGATTGGCCTTGGAGCGGTATTGATGCAGGACGGTAGAGTGATTGCCTACGCGTCCAGACAACTGAAGGTGCATGAGAAGAATTATCCTGTCCATGATCTCGAGTTAGCTGTTATTATTCACGCCTTGAAGATCTGGCGTCATTATTTGTACGGTGTTCCTTGTGAGATATATACTGATTACCGGAGTTTGCAGCATCTGTTCAAGCAGAAGGACCTTAATTTGCGCCAGAGGAGGTGGTTAGAGCTGCTGAAGGACTATGATATCCCTATCTTGTATCACCCGGTCAAGGCCAATGTGGTGGCCGATGCTTTGAGTCGTCGGGTGGAAGTTTGGGGAGTTTGGCTTATCTACCAGCAGCAGAGAGGCCCATGGCGATGGATGTGCGGGCCTTAGCCAGCCACTTTGTGATATTGGACCTTTCGGAGCCCAGTCGGGTCCTTGCTTGTGTGGTTTCTCGGTCATCCTTGTTTGATCATATCCGGGAGCGTCAGTTTGATGGCCCTCATTTGCTTGTCCTCAAGGAAAAGGTTCTACATGGTGATGATGGGATATTGAGGATGCAGGATCGGATCTGTGTACCCAATGTTGATGGGCTTCGGGAGTTGATTCTAGAGGAGGCCCACAGTTCGCGATATTCCATCCATCCGGGTGCCGTGAAGATGTACCAGGATTTGAGGCAGCACTATTGGCGGAGGCGGATGAAGAAAGATATAGTTGAGTTTGTAGCTCGGTGCCTCAATTGTCAGCAGGTAAAGTATGAGCACCAGAGACCGGGTGGCTTGCTCCAGCAGATAGAGATTCAGGAGTGGAAGTGGGAGCGTATCACCATGGACTTCGTAGTTGGACTCCCAGGGACTTTGAGGAAGTTTTATGCCATTTGGGTGATTGTGGATCGGCTGACCAAGTTCGCGCACTTCATTCCTGTGTGTACTACCTATTCTTCGGAGCGGTTGGCAGAGATTTATATCCGGGAGATTGTTCGCCTGCATGGTATTCTAGTTTCCATCATTTCAGATAGAGGTACTCAGTTCACACCACGGTTCTGGAGGGCTGTACAACATGAGTTGGGTACTCGGGTAGAGTTGAGCACAACATTTCACCCCCTGACAGACGGACAGTCCGAGCGCACAATTCAGATTCTCGAGGATATGCTCCGTGCGTGTGTGATAGAGTTTGGAGGTTCTTGGGATCAGTTCTTGCCACTGGCGGAGTTTGCCTCAACAACAGTTATCAGTCCAGCATTCAGATGGCACCATACGAGGCTTTGTATGGTAGGCGATGTAGATCCTCGGTGGGTTGGTTTGAGCCGGGTGAGGCTAGATTATTGGGCATAGACTTGGTTCAGGACGCTTTGGAGAAGGTTAAGGTGATTCAGGATAGACTTCGCACAGCCCAGTCCAAACAGAAGAGTTATGCGGACCGAAAGGTTCGTGGTATTTCCTATATGGTTGGAGAGCGGGTCTTGCTTCGGGTTTCGCCTATGAAGGGTGTTATGAGCTTTGGGAAGAAGGGGAAATTGAGTCCGAGGTTTATTGGTCCCTTTGAGGTAATGCGACGTGTTTGGGAGGTTGCTTATAAGCTCGCCTTACCTCCCAGCCTAGTAGGAGTTCATCCGGTATTTCATGTTTTGATGCTACGGAGGTATCACGGTGATCCATTGCACGTGTTGGATTTTAGTTCAGTCCATCTGGACAAGGATCTATCTTATGTTGAGGAGCCAGTGGCTATATTAGACAGGCAGGTTTAAAAGCTGAGGTCAAAGAATATTGCATCAGTAAAGGTTCAGTGGCGGGGTCAGCCGGCCGAGGAGGCGACATGGGAGATCGAGCAGGATATGCGCAGCCGTTACCCTCATCTTTTTATCACTTTAGGTATGTCTCTATGCTCGTTCGAGGACGAACGAATGTTTAAGAGGGGGAGGATATAACGACCCGGCCGGTCATTTTGAGATTTTACGCCCCGATCCCCTATTAACTGCTTTCCCCATGTTTATTTCTGCTATTGTGGGTTGCCGGGAAGATTCGTTTTGAGTTTCGGAGTGTTTTGGGACACTTAGTCCCTAAATGAGAGCTTAAGCTTTAGAATTTGGCCCGTAGTTGGAACAGTGTGAAGACGGCCCTGGAATGGAATTCTGTCGATTCCGTTACCTCCGTTGAGTGATTTCGGGCTTAGGCACGTGTTCGGAAGATCCCTAGCTTATTTAGGCTTGAAATGCCGAAAGTTAAATTTTTGAAGTTTCCGGATCGATAGTGAAATTTTGATATCGGGGTCGGAATCCGATTCCGAAAGTTGGAATAATTCCGTAGTGTTGAAAGTGACTTGTGTGCAAAATTTGGGGTCAATCGGACTTGGTTTGGCTGGTTTTGTCATCGGATGTAGAATTCTTAAGATTTCAAGTTCATTAGGCTTGGATTGGAGGGTGAATCGTGATTTTAGCGTTGTTTGATGTGATTGAGGATTGGACTAAGTTCTTATGATATTTTAGGATTGGTTGAGGTCCCGGGGGTGTCGGGTGTGTTTCGGATGCTCAACGGGTCATTTTTGGACTTAGGAGTACAGGAGATTTGCTGGTTTTTCTGTTGCAGACAATTGGACTTCGCGTTCGCAAAGGGGAGATCGCGTTCGCGAAGGCTGGCCAATGGAAGCATCGCGAACGCAGGAGCTGAGCGCGTTCGCGAAGAGGAAAGACGGAGCAGTTGGGGACCCTAGGAAAAATTGCTCTACGCGTTCCCGAGTATAGGGTCGCGTTCGCGAAGGTCCTAGAGCTTAAGCTATGCGTTCGCGAGTAGACCCTCGTGTTCGCGAAGGAGGAAATTTGGCTAGAGGATTTTTGTGCATCGCGTTCGCGATAGTGGTCTCGCGTTCGCGAAGAAGAACGCGTCTGGGCTGAATTTAAATTCCAAAATCGAGGGTTAGACTTCATAACTCAAAATTTGGATTGAGAGCTCGGTAGGAGACGAAATATGGAGAGATTTTCGGAGGAAGTTTGTGGGTAATTATTCCTAACTCCTTTTTGATTATATCCCATTAATCTAAACATAAATTCATCATCTAATTTCGGATTTAGGGTGAAAAATTGGGGAAAATTGAGAAAAGTTCTTAGGCCTAATTTTGGGATTTCGAGATCTTGGTATCGGATTGGAGTGAATTTGGTATGCTTAGACTCGTGAGTGAATAGGTGTTCATAATTTGTGACTTTTACCCGATTCTGAGACGTGGGCCCGGGGAGGATTTTTGGGCGTTCTTGTATTTTCTTGCCTTAGCTTCGATTTCTTTAGCTAAATTAGTTGTTTGTAGTTGTATTTACGTTATGATACTGATTTGATTAGATTTGGGCCACTCGGAGTTAGATACTCGCGGCAAGAGCGTGATTTCGAATTGATTTTGAGCTGGTTTGAGGTAGTGGCTTGCCACTCCCCTTAGGATTTTGGTACTGTGATTATATGAATGTCGTGTACGTGAGGTGACGAGTGCGTACACGTGCTAATTATTGAAAAACCCAGTTTTCATTAAATACTTATCTATGTTTCTCCTTGAACAAGACTAGTATATGAAACCTTCTGTTTAGCTTAGGAAAGCATTCTTATGTGACTTAACTATCTTACCTGCTTTAACTGCTTACTTAGATTTTGTGTAGCATGTTTAGCGTAGAAATTCCGTGTTTTCCTGATACGAACCTGAATAGAGTTGTAGGATTCCTTCTTGAGACTGTTGTGTATTTACTTTGGGACTACGGATCGGCATTCCAGGAGACCCCCCTGCATGTTTACTTTGGGACTACGGATCGGTATTCCGGGAGACCCTCCTGCACATTTATAATTGGGACTACGGGACGATATCCCGGGAGATCCCCCTGTATATAACTTTTGAACTACGGGACGATATCCCGGGAGATCCTCTATAAATTTTGCGTTTGGGACTACGGGACGATATCCCGGGAGATCCCCGGTTGCTATCACTGTGTATTGAATTATATTCTTTCTGTGATTTTATTCTTTATCGATTGTTAGTATTTTAATTATACTGTCACATTTCGTACTGTTTTACCTTGTTTTATATATATAACCAGTAGGGCCCTGACCTTCCTCGTCACTACTCGATCGAGGTTAGGCTTGGCACTTACTAGGTACCGTTGTGGTGTACTCATGCCCTTCCCTGCACATATTTTCGTGTGCAGATCCAGGTTCTTCTGCTCACCCGTTCTATCAGTGAGGCGGGCAATATCAGAGACTTTAAGGTATATCTGCTGCGTCCGCAGACCTAGAAGTCCCTTTCTATTCTTCCCTTTAGCTTTAGACTTCCTGTATTTTTTTTCTTTTGATTAGACATTCTGGAGTTAGAACACTATGCAGTTTTCTCTAGCTTGTGATTTCATGAGATTCCGGGTTTTGGGAGTTTGATTTAGTTTTGAGAGTGTGTATTGTATATGCCGAGCGGCATTCTAAACTCTTTTATTATATTTTAATCGTAACTTGCTAGTTTCGTATTTTATTTTCCTTTTCCGCTATTTGCTAGTCTTACCTAGTCGTAGAGACTAGGTGCCATCACGACAGTTCATGGAGGGAGAACCTGGGTCGTGATAAGTACCTAGAAGTCCCTCTCTATTCTTCCCTTTAGCTTTAGACTTCCTGTATTTTTTTCTTTTGATTAAACATTCTGGAGTTAGAACACTATGCAGTTTTCTCTAGCTTGCGATTTCATGAGATTCCGGGTTTTTGGAGTTTGATTTAGTTTTGAGAGTGTGTATTGTATATGCCGAGCGGCTTTCTAAACTCTTTTATTATGTTTTAATCGTAACTTGTTAGTTTCGTATTTTATTTTCCTTTTTCCGCAATTTGCTAGGCTTACCTAGTCGTAGAGACTAAGTGCCATCACGACAGTTCATCGAGGGAGAACTTGGGTCGTGATAAGTACCTAGAAGTCCCTCTCTATTCTTCCCTTTAGCTTTAGACTTCCTGTATTTTTTTCTTTTGATTAAACATTCTGGAGTTAGAACACTATGCAGTTTTCTCTAGCTTGCGATTTCATGAGATTCCGGGTTTTTGGAGTTTGATTTAGTTTTGAGAGTGTGTATTGTATATGCCGAGCGGCTTTCTAAACTCTTTTATTATGTTTTAATCGTAACTTGTNTTAAGTTTAATTAATTCCTAAATAGAAGATTTACTACTGAAATAAAATTGAGCTACCTAGTCCTTAAAAGAAACGTTTACTTTGAAGCAGATAAGGATGTAGAATTAATTAAACTTAATGNTAACGTGCAACGCACGTTCATAGATACTAGAAATATGAGTGGCATTACTTTTATATAAGAATTTTGGAGAGTATTTAATTAGTATATTAAAGTTTTAATATATATATATATATATATATATATATATATATATATATATATATATATATATATATATATATTTTCTTTCTAAAAAAGAAACTGTCAAACAGCAACAGCAAATCTTTCAAAGAACAGTATCAAATCTCCGAGACTTCTGTTATGGTTCCCTTTTAGTTATTTATGTTCATGCACTAGCTAGGATACCCTTCAATGATGGAACAATATTCTACCAATTTTCAACTAGAACCGTAAACAATATTATCTGCATAGCTAAACCAAAAAGAACTTACCAAATTAATTCCTAAATAGAAGATTTACTACTGAAATAAAATTGAGCTACCTAGTCCTTAAAAGAAACGTTTACTTTGAAGCAGATAAGGATGTAGAATTAATTAAACTTAATGGGGTTCGACTCTTAAAACTCTTAACACCTAAACTTGTTGGACTTTTTATAATTATGGATTCACAACATAATAGTATTTGTTAGAATTTTAGTAATTTTCACATATAATACAGAATTTAAGTTGAAATAAGCTACATCCGCTACTGATTTGGAGGTGACGCATTTAGAAATAGGAGATAATAGATGATGCAAAGAGGACAAGAATTGAACTGCTGAAGTTATCTAAAAAATTGACCTAATTTAGGAGTGAGTCTCTGATATATATAAGCAAGCTGATGCAAAGTCCTTGCTGTACCACATATTCCAGCAATATAATTCTTTGCTCTACTTAAAACTGTGGGACTAATACTATGATATTGTCGTAATCATTTTCCACATAAAGGGGATAAGGGAACAGTCATATGATAGGTATGGCTACACCACTGCACATTTCATTATAAGCTTTTATCTTTCTTTTTTTTTTTTTTCAAAAATATGAAGCAAATGTGATTTTAAAAATATCTAGATAATTGGGTACTTTGCGTGATTAGCAGCTTACAGGTCTTAGATTCACCCCAAAAAAAAAAAAAATTTGAAGAGTTAAAACTTTAATTTGATAGTTTAGAGAAGTAATTCTCCTCTCAGCTCACTTCCTTGTTTTTCATCTAGAGTCACTGGATTCAAAATGAATGTAATTTATACATAGTTCAGTCGCTTTTTTAATTAAAAGATTGGAGAGCACCCCTGGTTATCCTGCCGAGTTCTTTTGATATGGTTCTCTCAAGCGCTATAGTATACTTTATTTGTTTATCTGTGACGGGTTGGGGTATAATAAGTTCACTGGGAGCATCACCTTCCCAATCAAATTTTTTTTTTTTTTTTTTTTTTTTTTTTTTTTTTTGCTAGAAGTCTCAATATTGCTGACTATAACAACAGTTGTGACTATATATAAATAAACTTGTGACTATAGCAGGCGTTACGTTCTGCTCTTTTACAAAACCTACTCTAATCAAAAGACGGAAGGTCAGAGAATAATAGATTAAGTTGAATTCACAGAACCTGCCCTAAATCCGCTTACGTGCATGACCATGAAAGGATTGTGATTGATATTGTAGTAAGCCTCCTTTATTTGTTCAATAAAAATCCTATCAAATAGTACTCCTTCATTTGGTGGAGCTAGTGGGTCAGTGGTGGGTGCAAATTTTTGTAAGAAGAAATGGACACTAAGATGGTGGGGAAGAGGCTGGAAACTGCTATGCAGAGGCACTGCACAAAGTTTTGTCATCTGAGAAGTAGACAGAGGCAATAATAGCTGGATTTTGTTTCTTCAGTTAGAAACAGGGCCCCCTCCCTCTTACACTTCTCCACTCTACTACCAAAAATTATCACTCACTTCTTCATTTGTTTGGATACATACATGCACCATTCTCTCTTTCTCTCCTCATGCTACTCACTTTTTTGTTGTATATCTCATGCAACAAAAATCTTATTATTATTAGGCACATTTAACTAGCTGGATCATTGGAAAAAAAGTGCAGCCCGGTGCACTAACCGGACCATAAGGATCTATCATACGTAGCCTTACCCTGCATTTCTGCAAGAGGCTGTTTCCACGGCTCGAACCCGTGACGACAACAACTTTACCAGTTATGCCAAGGCTCCTCTATCATTAGAATTGCTTACTAATAATACTCAACATATTAGTACTATTATTGTTGTTAAGAGTTGATGGTATACTGTTTCAAAAAGCTCAGAATAATTATGAAACGTTGTAAAAGATTCTGATGATTTTATAACAATAGGCAGAAAAGTCAAAAAGGATTGAGATGGAGCATACAATATTATCAAATGATGGAATCAGAAAAGTCAAAAAAAGTTTCTCATGATAATCACAATTGTGGAAAGTATTCTTGGTTGTGTTGTTCTGCTTTACCCTACTTAACATTCTGGAAATTAAACAAGAAGAGAGAGAGAGAGAGAGAGAGAGAGAGAGAGAGAGAGAGAGAGGTGTAGTACTCACGAATGCAAGAGTGACTTTTGAAGTAAGGATGCGTTGTAAAGCAACCTATAAGAAAATGAAGAAACCCTCAAAAGAAAAACAAAAGGCAAACTGTATACTTAATATATAAAGAAAAAGAAGTGCGAAAAACCTGTCAAAAAAGAAAGAAAAAGTAAGTGAGGAAATAATAGTTTGTTTGCGTTGAGTTGAAGTTTGATGTTTAAGTAATGTAGTATAGTATAGTATAGTATATGGTGATATGCTTAAACTTTTCCATTTTTGGTAGTCAATGTGTGCCCTTATATGGTATGGAACAATTAGAAAGCTTGTTAGGTGTATATATCCTTGCTCCCACACCTTCAAACAACCGACAACTCCTTTTCCTCCTTCTCTCTCCCCTTTCGGTCAATGCCAACGTATACAAAGAGTTTAAGTTTTATTTACATAATCAGGTTATTTATTAAATAAATATCGGTAAATTTCTTGAAAAATATTAATCAATAACAAAAATAATGAGTAACTTATTATCACAGGTTAGAATTCACTTATACTAGTATCTTTACCATATTAGCTAGTGTATATGTATAAATAGAGAGAATTTTCTACGTTGAGACTAAAATGCACTTTTTATTAACAAGCTTGAAAGGGATTTTTGAGTAGGGTTATTCTAGATGAGAATTAAAGTTGGAGAAAATATAGAAATTGGGAATAAACTTCTAAGATGATACATGTATATCTCTATATTCCATATTATTATTACAAGGGGCATGATGAGGGAAAAAACAGCAAGAGAATATATAACTAGTAGGTTTATCCTGATCAATACACTCTTTTCAAATGTTAACAATTAGTATATGAAATCCCAACGAACAATTTTTCACATCAACCCTTCAAAGGGTATATGGAGGGACCAAAAAAGAAAAGGAAAAGTAAAAAAAATGGAGTTAATCCAATCAATGCACAATAAAGTGGATAAATTAAGTAGTAGTAGTAGTAGTGGAAGGTATGAGAGGGTCTGTGTCTGTAGATTTCAGCAAATCATCTTCCTCTTTAGTGCACAAAGTCTCTTCAAGATTATTATTAGCCTTCTTCTTCTTGTCCAAATCCAAAGGCATTGTCACTGGTAATGAAGCAGCAGTTGAAGAAGATTGTGTTAGCTGTTTTGATCTTTCTACTTGAACTTTCCAATCAGTTTTGAACAGCACACAAAGCATAAGAGTTGCACATGAGGCCTGTGCTGCAAGCAAGCCAAGCCATAGTCCAGCAAATCCCATTTTTAATATAAATCCAAGAATAAAAGCTACTGGCATTCCAACTAAATAAAATGAACCCAAATTAATATTAGCTCCAATTGTTGGCCTTGCACTTCCTCTTAACACCCCACAACCTGTAGTTTGTGGACAATTCCCTAGCTCACAAAGCCCTACTATAGGCAATGCAATGGATGTTAACTTAAGAATCTCTACATCTTTTGTGAAAAAAAGACCCCATTTATGTCTCATCAAAGTTGTAAACAACATTGCTCCCAAACCCAATCCTATAGCACAAAAAAGTGACACTATCATTGAAATTCGGGCTCGAGCGGGCCGGTTGGCACCGAGCTGGTTCCCAACCCTAGTCGAAACACCAAGGCTTAAGGCAGATGGGAAGACGTATACTAAAGAAGTTGTTTGAATGAGAATTCCCATAGAAGCAATGGTAGCTTTAGGATTTGCCAAAAGTCCACAAAGCATTATCATGAATTCATACCACCACCATTCAAGACAAACGGATACACACGTGGGAATTGCTAAACCTAATAAAGATGACCACCCACGTACACAATCCATGCTAGGAACCACCCAAGAATCTTTATATACACCCGAAAAGTAAATAAATGAGCAGAGCAAAAGGAAAAGGTTCAAATTTGTCCAAACCATTGCTAAAGCAACTCCAGCAATGCCCAAATTAAAATATCGCACGAGAAGGAAGTTGAGTGGGACATGAAGAAGAACAGAGATAGCAGAACAATAAGTTAAAGGTAATGTAATATTTTGTGTTCTTAGGTAAATTCTTAGGGGATGAAGCAAAGAAAGGAAGAAAAGGTCAGGAATTGCAAAGACAACGAAAGTGTGGGCCATAGAGGAAATATCTTCATCTTGGCCACACCATAAAAGGATTCTTTTCATGTTTAACCACATGAAAGAGATAGGAATTGAGGTTGAAAGAAGGAGAAGTACTGTTCTTTGAAGAGTTATGCCTAAAAGTTTCATTTGTTTTGCTCCATAAGCTTGTCCACAAATTGGTTCCATTCCCATAGCCAAGCCAGAGATTACAGAGTAGCCAGTGATATTAGCAAAGCCAATGGAAAGAGAGCCTCCAGCAAGTTCAAGTTCCCCTAGATATCCAAGAAAAAGCATTGAGATCATGGATCTTGAATATAGTACCAACCCTGTGAGTGCTGTTGGTCCTGAAATTTTCCCTATTTCTTTGATTTCTTCAAAAGCCTGATTTTTAACGAAAGCAAAAGCAAGGAGAGAGTTAGTTTTATAGCCTCGAAAAAAACTTCACGTGCATATATAAGTATAGTAGTTGGCAGGACGGAGGCAAGATTTTTACTAAGAAAATTTAAAAAATGCTAAAGTGAGTTGAACCTGCAACCCAAAATAATTATTTAAATCCACGTTCAATGCACGAAGAGCTTCTTTATACATAAATTTTTGTTTACACATGTAATTTTTCGATAAAGGGGATTCAACTGAGCTAATATAATGTAGCTCCACACTTGGTATTTGGAGTAGGGGAAAAGGTGGCAGTTGTTTTTACCTCAGTTGGGGTTGGCCATCTATGAAGCAGTTCTTCATCATCAGCTTGAAAATCCATTGGTTTACGAGAGTTGACGAAATGAGCTTTTTCTGTGGAGACAAAGGAGGATGGGGAATCTGTCTTTTGGTTGCACATAGTTTTCTTATCTATATATCTATCTATCTGGCAGCTAGTTTTCTTTCTTCTTTTCTGTGAAGAGATTGGTAAGCTTGAAGATGTAATAGTAGAGATAATAATACTTAAGGTTTTGTGGGAGAAAAAAGAAAGAGAAATAAACAAATATAAAGAGAAACCTTTTGTTGGAGCTTTAATTTAGTGAGGTGTGTTTTTGTTGTTTTAGAGCTTTGAATGCAAGTAAGGGTGCAAACCAAGATGAGAGTATATATACATGCAAGAATTGGACTCTACAATGGCTTCAAAAAGACGTGTCAATATATTAGGGTGCTAAAATTTCCCAATAAAAAGCGGCTATTTGGTGAGTGAGTTTTATTGAGAAGAGAGAGGGGGTGGGGGCCAATCTGTCTTATTCTTGTCATTCTACTTCTTTTTTCTCTTATATGTACAAAAAAAATTCTATCTTTGATTCTTTTTCTTACTTAAATGAGATGGAATGGACGTGTGGATTCTACCTAATGAAAAGGTAGGGCCTTGTCCATTTCAAAAAGCCATGAACGCGAGCTTTTTCCATATTGTCTTAGTGTAGTAGAAGTAAAAAGTAAGTATTCCTAAGAGAGGGAGAGTTTAGTCCATGAGAAAAAGATGCATTAGAAACTATTAAAGAATTTGGTAATGGGAATATATGTAGTTTTTCACCGTCCAAACGGTTGCACTTGAAGAAACCTGCATGGTTTATTCAAGTGTCAATGCTCTATTGGCAATTAATGTTGTTGGGGATTATACCCTAGTTAAATCACATTTTTTTTAATTACGTCTTAGATAAGCTTTTATTACATCCTCTTATTAGGTTTCGATTTCTGTCTTTTGCCGCTTATCCAACCCCACCCCTTTCTTCCCCCAAAGAACCTTTTTCTTCTCACCCATCAAAAGAGGAAAAAGAAATTAAAGAAAAAGAAAAGGAATAAAAATATTATCTCTGTTATTTGCCAAGTGGTAGGAATGGATTGACAAGCAACACCAATATTAATTGTTCAATTCTATCTCTAGTTGTTTTGATATGACAAAACACATAGTATAACTTTTCTTTCTTCTTGATGCCTATGGATGTACATACGAAATTACGAATGTATACATACACTCCGGGTAAGAAGCACTATTTCTTTTAGCTTGGCTTATATGGAGTAAGAAACTTTTTAGTCCGACCGGTGAAATTCAAATGCCAAACGCATAAGAAAGGGTGCGCGCCACACATATATATGTTGGGGGGGGGGGGGGGGGTAGGGAGGCTTGGGAGAGAGGAGGAAGTGGGGCGGAGCTAAAATACAGGTAACGGGTTCAGCCCTGTAGCTTTGGTGTACACATATTTGTCTTAAAATTTTATTGAATATGTACAAATTATTAATTTAGAACTCAATAAGTAAAATATCTAGAATCTCAAACCAATAAATTTCATATATATCCCGGCTCGCCTTCAAGAGGAAGTGTGGCTAAGGAAATGTTGGCATGTTCCAAGGCAAAAGAATTGCATGCATGTTACATTCTCCTCGCAGCCCATGTGATGCACCAGAGCATCGAGCATGACTTATGTTGTCTGCAACTGATTTCATTACCCCAAAACACCGTTTTAGCCTTTGGCTACTTGCAACTTTTTGATAGTGCACATCTGTTTTTTAAATTCTGTTTTGAAGGTCCCATCTTTTCTTGGCCTTTACATATAATTTATATACTATTTTTCCACTTTATACCAAGAATATATTTAATATTTAAACCACTGTAAAAAATCCTTATGCAGACAACACGTCTCATGCAGAAACCGGAAAAATTGTGGCCGGTATTTTCCTTCTCTTCAAGTAGTGGAAGAGCAAAAACTGAACGATTCCTTATATGACATTTTTCATATGATTTTAATTTAATATAGATCTCCCTTTTGTAGTCTAATCACTGATGTTATGGTCGGTTTTCTAGTGGGCCATTTGTGATGGGCATTTCTTCTTTTTAAGACCTAAAAGCAAACTTATTCATTTCTCTTTTATTCAATGCGGTAACGTGAAATGACTACAGCCAACCGTCAAAGTTATTTTCTTCTCCAAAAGATCATCTTCAATCTTCAAGAATCAGCAACTTCTACACAAATTTTTAAGTGGATGAGATCAGTCTAATGGTCTCTGTTGAAGATGAGATTGTACGTGTTTAAAGCTAAGGAAATGGTTAATTTGCTACCGGTGAGAATGCCAACGTACGCGTCTAGGACCCATGTTTGGTATGTTTGAGACAGTACAAGACTGGACCTCAAGATTTCTTAGTGGAACTTATTTCAATTTTCACCCCCAACTTCTCTTCACTTGATTTTTGATTGTGGGGGTGGCGGTGGGGTGAGGGAAGGTTAGGAATTTGGATAGGAACACAAGAAGTAATAAACTGGTGGGGTTTTTCTTTAAAGTGGCCAAAAGTGTCAAATCCGAGGGATCTTTTCTCTAACATATATTTGATCTTGTAGTTAAATAAGTTATCCTAAATGCTCACAGTTTGTGGGAAGTAGAAAAAAGAAATGGGGATTGTTGGGTGGAATGTGGTGGTCGTATTACAAAGCATCATGCAAAATTGCAAAAGAG
>NW_017671094.1:131708-172573 GCF_001879085.1 Nicotiana attenuata | reverse complement strand
TTTATTCATTTTGCAAGGACATTATTTCCTGTCAAAAAATCCTTATCCTCATGTCAGAGCACTCCCCCCCCCCTCCCCCTAAAAAAAAAAAAACCCAAATGACATAGGCCTTTTATTAATAATACCAAATATAGGTGTGTTTTTACGGTTAAATTCTTCAGTAATTCTTTTTTCGTGAAGTTGAGTGTATAATAAAAATCTGCAATAAGTATTTAGAAATGACCCTTTCACTCATCAGTACTCTCACAAGAAAATGCAAGTTTACGACTAAAATAAACTTATCAGTCAGCTAACATACTTTTGAATACCCTGTTTTTATCCTGTTTTCTGCCGTTGTTCTACTTTAATAATACGCTACTATTTTTGCTAATATCCGCAGATGGAAGGTGGGGATCCACACTTCAGCAATATACATATGGGCTGATGCCATCAGATCGTAATGAGACAGTTGACAGTGTGTTAAAAACTAAAATTGGATCTGATTCACAAGTACGGTTGCCCGTTCATCTGTAAATTCATCTGTGCCAAGTTTTTATTCTTCTTCTACAACATTAGCATCATAATATGCCAAGTTTAGTACGTTGAAATCACCTTTTATAACAGTAAAAGAATTTTTAGCCATTGTCATGTCGTTCCACCAGAGATGTCTAAAATATGTTCAACATTTTTTCAAGGATGATAGCTCTGCACACTACAGAACAAATTCACTAATTCAGATTCTCGACTTTTCTTCTCCAAAAACAAAAAAAGGATGGTAGCTAATCTTTTCTTATTTCCAGTATCTTCTCTCCTATTCTTTTTCTTACCCCCACATCACAGATTGCCACCACAATCTAAAGGTCTTTCAATGTAAAAGGAATTGCAATGAATTTTTTTGACAAGGACTTGCAATGAATGTGTGATTAAACTTCAAAATCTTTCAAATTAAGTAGACAGAGATGTGATCTAGACATCTTACGTCTATTAATGCGTTGCATTTTGTATTCAGCTAAGCAACAGTTAAAATTCCAATGGTGTTTAAATGAATCGTACCAAGGAACACCTTTATTAAATGTTTCCATCTGCACTGGTAGGCAGCATTACATGGAGAGGCAACGAAAGCCAGCCAAGCTTTTATAGATACTGATAATGCAATAACAATAGGAATTTATTCTCAGGCACCAAAAAAAAAGCTACAAGAAAAAGAGAATATTAGAAAAGGGAACCTTTCTTTATCAACCAAGCTTCACATACACACAAAAAATCACAGTAGTAGTGAAAGATCACGTCTTAATCGACGTCTCAATCTGCCGGAACAGATAGCCTCCAAACTATATATATATATATATATATTTTAAGGTAAAGGTTACAATATATTAAATGAATTAACCAATATCATGCACAAATTGCGTGAGATTCCGACGCACCTTGATAAATCACTAAAGCAAGTAAGCTTGCTTGCTAAATGATATTTTTGGTAAAAAATAAAGTCTAATGACAAACAAATATCTTATTGGTTAAAGTCTTATCTCATGGCTGATCCTGGGTTCCTAGCTGCAACTTCACCTCCTTTTCAGGATTATTAGCTATGGACACCGGTTTCATTACCATGATTAGCTGACAAAAGAACAACCTCGATTCCAAATAGCCTATCAGACAGACACAAACTTGTGTCCTGCTCTGTTTGTGCAAAAATAAGATGGAACATCTGAGGTGAAACTTGTTCTCATCACAGCTAGTGAATAATCGTTGGCACTACAAAAGCTTCAGTAAGGATCTGGTCGTACAAAAGTTGGACTTGAGGGTTTTATATGCTATCAAATTGCGTATTCGGCCATTGCTTGCAGGAAACAATGTGTAATATCCGGACAATCTTCAGCATGGGAGTAGGTGCTGAGTAATAGTTTTCTCTGTTATCACATGAGTAAAAGATTTTGAGTTCTTATACGCCACTTTCTAAGCACTTGGGAAATAATAGTTGGTGCAAGAGATGGTTTATTTAATGAGACTTGAGGGTACATTTGTAGTTTTGAGGTACCGAAAAAGATGGTCCTGATAATGTTCCACAGCAGTTTTCCATGTATTTATCTTCCATCTTCTTAGACATCATGCATCTAAAACCAGGTTATTTTACTATGACATCATGGATAGGTTCTTCCTTCCAGAGGTTATTTGGGCAGAAACATCAGTCCGTTGAATCAAAAGTTTAGGGTGCCATTATGTGTACTCGAGATTGTAACTCCAGAATACATTTATTACTATTGGCGCACCTGCCATCCTCTTCACTTGGCTAATTATAAGTTTTTATTGTATGTCAAACCTAAAAATTTATAAATGGCTGGCAGCAATATGGATGAGACAAATTTCGTTATAGCCTTGAGGAAATTTGCAGCTGAAAAAAGGTAGTCCTATTTGCAGAGTACAATTATACTTGGAGATGTATGGAAATGCACAAAGCATACACACTTTATAGACTGAACATTTCTTGAACAGTTACTGATATTTGAAATTTGCTTTATCTAGAAAGTAGAGAAACACCAAAGGGAATTGCACAGCAGCAATTTGAGCAACCAAGTAAATGATGGAACAATACAATCTTGAATACAGCATCTTGAATGCTAGAATCAATACCACGTGAGCGAAAGATCTATATTTACAAAATGGTAATACAAATTGTGGGTTGATCAGAAAAATGCAAAAAATAGGATACAAGGATATACCTCCAGGAACTCTTCAGCCTTCGGATTGAGGAATAGTCAAAATGGCCACAACAGAAAAATTAAGCACCTGCCTAGGCCAATGTTGGAGAATTACCAGCACCATCAATCTCATCTCTCAACATGACATCAATAACCTACCCAATGTACAAAATATTATGACCCAACAACTCAAGAAAAAGTTAATGATAGTCCAATAGGAAAAATAAACTCAGAAGTCCCTCTAGAATGAAAACAAGTGTTAATAAGCACATGATAAAAGTTTTTTCCCGATCACAAGTTTGTAAGCATGTGCATAGAGACTACATGAGGAAAAGTTGTCATTTTTTAATGCAATGATGCTCCAAAGTATTTCTTCAATAACATGGCTGCAGATGAAAAAGGACAGCCAGGTGCACTAGGCTCCCGCTATGCGCGGGGAAAAAGAGATTAATCAATCTAGTTTACTTCTGACTTTTTTTTTTTTTAGTTTACTCTTTGACTTTGTAGCTTCTTTTCAATGATAAAAGCCTTTTATGATCATAACTTTGTAAGCATGTGAGTAAATGAGGAAAATATTATTATTATTATCATTATTATTATTGTTATTATTATTATTATTATTATGCAAACATGCACCAATGTATTTCTTCAATGACTTGGTTAGAAAAGGATTCTAAAAAGGAGATTAATAACTATAGAGCACTCTTCAAATTTGTAATTTCTTTTCATGCTGACCACTTCTCTTTTCTCTCTTTTTTTTTCAGAAAACATTTGTCAGCTGTCGCAAGTCATTGTTTTTTAACTGACATTCCTTACTTATTTTTCCTTGCTTTCTCTTTGACTAAATTTGTGTCGGCGTGGTTCTCGACTTCTTAGTAATAACTCGTCAATTAATTATACCTCAATCCGAAACTAGTTGTATTGGCTACTTAATATCCATTGAGTGTTTTTTTTTTTTTTTTTGTGTGTGTGTGTTATAGGGAGATATTGAGAGTTCTTAGAAAGTTAAATGAAATAGCCAAGTATGACTTATGAAATTAAGGTAAGACTGTTCTTGCCCGCAGAGCATTGTCTACTGGTAAGAGCAACTTGTGATGGGTGGCTTAGGTGCATGTCACGGGTTTGAACCCTACCGCAGAGAGAAGCTTGGTACTTAAGTGGAGAAGGGTAGAGGGAGGAAAGGTCCTTTATCCGCCAAGTTTTGGACCATGTATCAGCAATGACCTGTTTTCTTTCAAATGTTCATGACAAAACAACTTGATTTTGCTATTTGTATGTAGGTTGGACGTAGTTCTTAACATTTGTTGTGATCCCCTTAATGCTTCTAAAAATAGGTCAACATTACAATTCCCTAGCACGAATATTTCTCCTCTTTAAAAGCACACTACAAACATGACTGCTCTTTCCTCCTAATTCTCATGGATATATTAGGTTCAACATTTGTTAGGGGTTGTTAGGAGTCTGGTATTAGAGAATCTCAAGTTATTAAAAGCATAGTGCGCTTGGCGCAGGGCTCAAACCTGTGACCTAAGAGAATTTTAGGTATATTTAACACTATTCAATCTCCAAAAACTGAGGAAATAAAAAATGTTCACTGAAGCTTCTTTTTATTTATCTTCATTCTTAATCTTGTCTCTTCTGGTATGCCCACACATCCATCTCAGTATCCTCATTTCCAGAAGATACCGAATAGCATAAATGATGACGCCGAGATGGATGTGTGGGCATACCAGGAGAGACAAGATTAAGAATGAAGATATTCGGGACAAGATGAGAGTGGTATCCGAGTGGACAAGATACGGGAAGTGAGGCTGAGATGGTACGGGCATGTGAAGAGGAAAGGTGCAAATGCCCCAATGTGACAGTGTGAGAGGTTGGTCATGGTGGGCCCGAGTAGAGGTAGAGGTAGGCCAAAGAAGTATTGAGGAAAAGTGATTAAGCAGGACATAGCGCAGCTTGAACTTACCGGGGACATAATAGAATGTGGATATTGAGAATTAGGATAGAAGGGTCGTGAGTAACCGGGCGTAGCTTTTTACCATATGCATTAGTATTATTTTTCGTTTCCCTATTCTTAGATTTTTATTACTACTTGTTGTTTCTTTCGTTTCGGTTATCTTGACATCTTATCTTTGCTATTATTACTGCTTTTTTTCTTCTGTCCTTGAGTCGAGGGTCTATCGGAAACATCCTCTTTATCTTCACGAGGTAGGGGTAAGGTCTGCGTACACTCTACCCTCCCCGGATCCTATTTGTGGGATTACACTGGGTTTATTGTTGTTGTCATGTCTTCAAGCTCTCAGGATTTGATAGTCTTTGCAGATTTCTTAAGATCGAAAAACATACACAATAAGAGGCATAAAATCCTCATTATTGTGAGTAATTTCTTCCTAATCTAAAGCATAATTACAAGGAAATCAGATATGCTAAGATTCTTAAAACATAATTCGAAATGCATCGTAGTCGTGATGCTACGCTTTAAAAGGGTTGAATCAAAGTGGCTGAGGGTGCGCATGACTGAGCAGAAACTATGCTCAATCAAAAGGACAGACAATGAATCTTTGTACAAGTGTTGCACTGTGCCGGTCAGTGGCGCAGCCACCTTGAAGCAAGATTGACACGCCTTCGTCGGAAAACTACGCCATAAAGATTGGTTAATTTTTTTTTATGTATATATACTACATGTTGAATCCCCTTGACTTTCTCGTATATTTACTTTTTTATATTTTGATACCCCCCTGAATGAAAACCCTGGGTCAGCCACTGGTGTCAGTGAGCGGCACATGAACAATAAATTAGGAGTGAAGTGCTGACAAAGATATCCCAAGGATGAAAACTTATTGAAGCTGGTACTCAGAGTCTCTCCTGTGTTCATTTCCTATGCTTTCAGACATATGTTAAATGTTGGAAGGAAAAAAAAAGAAGTCTGAGTTCGAGATAATGAATCTAGAGATGGTACAAAAGATTGAGGGGATCACTCTTTGCATGGATGTTTGACTGATTATAGAAACTGAATTACAAGAAAGTGAAGAAACTAACAGCAAGGAAGAGGTAGAGGCTTCATTTTGCAGCACAATGCAGAAGCTCTGTTTACCCTCTATTCTAGTTCTAAATTGGAAAGGAAGTGAGCGAAGCAAGTATGTAATAGAGCCCTACAATGTCCTTAAGTGGAAAAGATGGTTCAAACAGCTTATTATTCAGAAGACCAGACATAGATAATTTTTATGCGGGGGACAAATAGACAATAAAGGAGTTCAAACAGAGACAATAGCAGCAGATACCTCATGGAAGGATCTTGGGCTTCTCAACCCGTGTTCGGGGAATTGCCAAGATGGCTACAAGTCCACCAGAAAATGCTGAAAGTGCAGCTACAACAAAGGCTGGTGAGTTGCCACCACCAAATAGCTCATCCCATGGTCCACTTCCAAGTGAAACCACGATCTGTGACCAATAACAAAATCTTTCATTCACTGGCCTATACAACTTGAGGAAAATGATAAAATACATGCTGCAAAAGGTGCAACGGACATTCCTCATGGAAACACCTATGAGAATACTAATGTTCAGTATTCACTTGAATGATACTATAAATTTCCATCATTCGTGACATTCCGCTCCTTGCCTCATTTTGTTTTAACTCAAAACGAAGGGCTAAACAGAAAACAGCTACAAGATAAAACTGAAAAGACGCAACACAATGCGCTTGTCGATACGCATCCATCGACATAAAGGCTTTGATGTTTAGTCGGACCGCCTTTTGGGGATTGTTCTTGTTCCAAAAACCCCATAGAAAGAGACAAGCAAATTTATACCTGTGGGAACACAATTGCCAGGTTCAGAACGCCCATTGACAAGCCTGCAAGGTTGAAGTAGCAATTGAAGCACTACTTTCTATTTGACCTGCAGAATAATGATCAAAATAGACATAACTCAATCTACCTTGTCCTAGCCCAAGAGCTTCAATCCTTGAGGATACCAGAGCATATGGAACACTGTATGTTATCTGCAGAAAATGGCTTGCATTATACAATAATATACCTAAATAAAGCTCTCTCTAAGCCCACATGAAACTTGTGTTTAAACTGAAGCTTTTAGAAACAATAACCTTGCTCCAATTTCCTTCCATATCATGTTATATTTGACAGGCATATTACATGAAAAGAATATCTCAGCCAAACTGAATACCTATGTACATTTTTCAACAGTAACAAAATCTGAAAAGGACAGTTCACTTGTACATTTAATTTTTCTGTTAGAATCTTTCTTAAGATAAAACAAAGTCAAAGAGCTAGTCTTAGACTTGGTGATGAAATCTCAAAAGTAGAAATGAAAAAGACAGATAAAAGGTTGGTTGTCCATAATAGAATATCGGAGAAAGAAAATTTTATGTGATTAAGAGGTGTTCTGATTTCAGTAATTCTGCACAAAAAAATTATGTGTGATTTAGAGGTGTTCTAATTTCACTAGTTCTACACATAAACCTGTGTGGTCGTGCAAAATAATTTCTAGTTGCAACTTGAAAATCAAGCAACTTACAGCTAGTGGGATCCCAAGAAGAGCAAATACTATTAGCGCAGCAATAACTATGCCATCCGGAGGAAGACCCTGGCCAATGTCTATGTTACTCCTAACTGCAGTAATTATAAGCATTGCTATAAAGCAGAGAGACATGACAACATTTGAAACTCCCCATGTGAAACCAGCCCCCCATTTTCGACAGAGCTTCTCCATGAGCAATGAAGTTACTCCAAGAAGCACGGAATTCAACATTAGACCCAATGAACCCATTCGGACTCCGGCACTGTAATTCTTTCCATCATTTGGTTCACCGCCATAAATTTCTCGACCAAACCAGTCAGTATCGAACAGCAGAAATGGAAACCAGCCAATCCATGTCAGGGCAGTGACAAGCAGGATCACCCAAACAATACCTGGGAAATACTTGAAAGTTCCAAGCAATTCCCAGAGAAAAGCTTCTTCTTGGCCATGGCTTGTTTCGGAAATCTCTTCTCCAGTATGAGAGGAGCAATGATTGGGATCTAGAGGCTGCTCATTCGCTGCCGATATGCTGATATATGTAGTTGTTGCGATAAAAATAATGTCGAGAATAAAAGCGGCCTTTAGATTGGCACAGTTGATGGTGCATGCAGAATTGAGGGTGAAAGGGAAAATCTTGTACCAGCCACTGTAAGATCCAGTTGCAAAGCCAAGGATGTTACCAATGGCCATAAATAACGAAAAGTATGCATTTGCTACCCGAGTTCTTCTATGATCCTTCACTGCATGTTAGAAAGCATAGAAAATGTCACTAGCTTCAAGGCAACTTCCTGATATAAATATGCACAAAGCAATGACAATGGAGTCTATGGTACAAAATGGTAAAACTGATACATCTCGCCCTGAAAAATTAAGCTCTGCCAAGCATTTTCTTTTGGTCTCCTGTATCAACTCTGCAATAGCACCATCTCTCCATTCATTCATCCGTGGAGGCCCTCTATTGCAAAGCCCATCAGCATTGTTAGACTTAGACCGAAGCCGCCATTTTCACCATTTTGGCATTCTTACACTTTAGTGTTATTTTTTTGTTGTTGATAAAATAAGTTGCTTCATTGAAAGGCATCAAGCAGATGCAACGATTACAAAAATAAATATGCTAGCTCCATTACAACACTTTAGTGTTATTTTATCCCAAATGGTTGTAGCTAGGGGCCAAATTCAATAAAATGCAATTTCATTTTAAAATTTTGGTTACGCTAGTTAGCATCATTGATGATGCTATCATGCAAAGTAGGAGGAGGTTTTACTAGCTCCTTCGAAAGGCTATAAAATATTTTTAACTAGATTTAGCACATTTTTATGCATATGTAAGCAAGGATTTTAAATTCAAAAACAAGCTGAGCTTTTCAGGAGTTCTCACAAAACCCGATGGAAAAAGGAAAAGAATAGGTGCACCTCTAAAGGCCAGTATCTGTAGACTATTGGATATCTACTGATTGAGTGATTATAACAAATTGATTTCGGACCCTATGACACCATCTTATTTTCAACTACAGAAGCAAAGATCAACAAAGTCGTTCTCAGAATAAGTGGGAAACTAACACGGGATTTAAGAATAAAGCTGCAGCTTCAGAGCTTCTTCTTTTTGGAGAGCAATCGTCTTTCAACAAAATCCCGAAGGAAGATAACAGACCTTATTTCTCCTTTTTTGTTATTCTTTTCTTGAAGGAAAAGGTGGAGGATGAGAGAGGAGCTAGTTCAGCATGCACACAATCTCTACTTTTAACCATAATTTGCTTTCACTTGGAGATTGAGCTTCAATAAAATGGTCCAAAATTTTGCTTTTCTCAGAAGTTCTAAATATGTAAATTTGCAATTTGACTTTCTTAAATGGATAATTTCTTTTGCTTCTTTTCAAACTTCCTAATTTAATTTCCAGCAGACTCTCAAGATGTGATGATCCAATCATGCCATCAACCTTAAAATGCATATAAGAATCCTTGGTCGGTAATTTTCTCTTCTTATATCAGTTCTTAGGAACAAAGTCTCAATACCATATTTTCTTCAAATTATAAAAGCTTTTTCAAGATGAACCAGGAAACTGAATGCTTATGCTACCCTCTTGCACGTCACCACAATTCAGAATATGGTGCATATGTCCCTCATATTACAACTAATTGTATCATAATTCCAAACTTAATCGACCAAAGATGTCTAAACCTGAAGTTACAGTACGACTTTTAGTTTCTTCTACTTATCAAAAAGACTTCTGCTCACTCTCTTCAATTTGCCGTTAACTTTTGATAGAACAAGACCAAGAGCAGAATTCACATGTGGTTAGCCGCTGAAGATGGAGGAGCTGCTGCCAAACCCTTCCTTTTTGAAGGAAACTACTTTAGAGTAATAAGGACATCAATATTTAATCAATGAAAAGTTTTCACATGTCCATAGGAAGAAAAACCCAAACTACACCACAAAAATGAAGCCTAGTGCAAGTGCGCAAGGACATAGAATTACTAGCTTATCCAATAGTTTTCGATTATGAATTATTTGCTACTTCTTCCAATTCTTATAGTATCATATGTGTGACTTGTCCTGTCATGGGATTTGCTTCTATTATGGTATCTAATTTTGCATCTCCTGATAAAGCTAATTAAGCAAATTTGGGTTGGTGATAGGAGCAAATTCATGTGATGTTGAGCGGGAGTAGTTGCACTGACCTTCCCAAGCATGCTAAGCTAAACATCAGTAAAAGGGCAGTCTGGTGCACTAAGCTCTCTGTAAGCGCGGGATACGGGAAAGGACTGGACCACATTGGATCTATGGTATTCAGCCTTACCTTCCGTTTTGCTAAACAACAATATTTAACCTTATTTACTTGATCTTATACCTTTGCCCCAGTTAAACTATGAAATGATTTATCAGAAGTTCTCATGTGGCTTCAAATTTTTCATCATTTTGTGCAATGTTGACGCTTCTAAATTTAGGGAGGTTTTCTAAAACCTTATTGACATGTACAAAATATTTATGAAGAATAGGGTTTTAAGAAATTGGGAAGTTGTTATGCAAAGTTTTACATTTACCTTTAAGCATGCAAAAACAATTACCAATTCAAAACACAAGCTTCATAATGAAAGATATTTTACTAAGAAAATTTAAATTATTATCTAGACATTTTTAAGTGGAAAACTGGAACTTCTTTATTTCATGTTATTTTTTCAAGGATGAAGTACTCTATTACAATTTAGCAGAGAAAATTTGTCAAAATGGTCACAAAACATAGGTCTTTTCATTGTTAGGAGTACAAAAACTAATTGACCAGTCTATTTTGATTTTTATCCATGCGTTGGTTTTTGTGGCACACATAGTCCTCATTTGGATTAAAAGGAAGAGATGTACTTCTCAAAAATGCTTGCTCCCGCTGAAAAAAATTCTAGATCTGCTCTTGACGGGTGATAGGGCTAGTCCATATAATTAATTACTTATCAAAAGGAAAAGCTAGTCCATATAATCTTCCATTCAATTCCATAGCCTAGTTAAATTACCCTCCTAAGCTGGTAAAAAATCATCAAAATGCAATATCAAATATCAAACCACTGAAATTCATCGGGAAGGATACAATATTATACTACTCAGGGGCGGCGCTTCCATAAAGCAAGTAAAGCAACCGCTTTAGGCCCCATATTTGTGGGGGGCCCTTTTTTTGTTATACCTAATAGACTCTGTATAAGTTTGAAAAAGAGTTTAGTAAAGTGAAAAAGTTTAGTTTCTTTCTTTAACAAATATATAGAAGAAGGATTTGCAACTGCTATGATTTCTACCAAGGAAATTGCACTTGAAATGAATATTGAACCCGAATTTCGTAAGAAACGTGTGATATGGGAAGTAACAATTTGATGCGAATGTTGATAATAAAATCTCAAAATCTTTCGAAGAGTCCTTTAGAGTTGATTACTTTTATAAATGCTAGACAAGGCTATTTTTTCACTTAAAAATAGATTTGAACAATTCGAAGTATATGAAAATATTTTTGGTTTTCTATTTAAGATCACTAGATGTTGGAAATTAAAAATATTGCCTTAATCTTGAATGTTCCTTAAAGCATAATAATCAATTCGATATTGATGGTTTAGATTTATTTTGTGATTTAAAAGTATTAAGGAAAATAGTACAATTAGAAGATAGCAGCTTAAATGATACACTTAATCAAATAAAAAGATTTAATTCTTTTCCAAATGCCTAAATTGCTTATGAAATAATGTTCATAACTCATGTTACCATTGCTTCAGCGGAAAGAAGTTTTCAAAATTAAAATTGATAAAATCTTATCTAAGAACAACAATGTCACAAGAAAGGTTAAATGGATTAGTTATATTGTCAATTGGGAAATACTTATTAGAAGTTATTGATTATAAAAAAATTATTAATAACTTTGTATCTAAGAAAAGCTTAAAAAACTAGACTTCAAATAAATAATAAGAAAAATAAAAATTTAAAGCCCCTCATATAATTTGACTTTAGGCCACAAAATTAGTCGGGCAGCCGCTGCTACTCTAGTGTACATGGAGTAATGTATATAGATACGTATGCAGAAGAGTAAAGTGCAATTATATTCCCGATGTCTTAACCACTCAATTCAACAGGCGTACATCAGCCATTTAGCCGAACAAAACAGAATCCAGTGGGTCCCACGCTCATCATTCGGCCCGGGGGCATCATTGTCCATTTGAGCTAAACGAGTGCCTAATACGTTAACTTTACCTTCAAAAAAGGTATCTGCGCGTTTCCATTTTTTAAAGTCATACCCTGAAGAAAGCTATTTATTCCATATAAACAGAGGAAACGCTACTTTTAAAAAAAATACTTTATTCAAAGAAAAAGTAAAATTAAAGGAGATGTTTTAAGATTCATCTTCCTTAGAAAGCACTTAACAAATGCATCAAAAATAAGCAGAAAAACAGAGTAATACACAAGCAATAAACATACATACTTAAATATTAAACTGTAAAATTGAATTGAAAAGCTTACTGGTAAGATCAGCCAGAAGAGCTCTGCAAGGACCTTGAGTCATATTATTAGCAACATCGAGAAGCCAAAACCCTACAATAAACGCCGCTATAGCTCGCACTTTTATTTCACCTCGATCACCTAAAAGCCAGCCAATATCAGCGGAGAAACCGATGATCAGCACCGCTATCATGATCGACACTGCTCCGGCGACAATAAACGGACGCCGGCGACCAAACCGACTGGTGCACTTGTCACTCATATGACCTACTAAAGGCTGAACCAGTAAACCTGAAAGCGGTCCACATAGCCATATTATGCTTGCCCAAGCATGCGGTATTCCGAGCTCTTGCACGTAAGGTGTAAGGAGTGATAATTGTAGTGCCCAGCCGAATTGAATTCCACCGGCTACTGAAGCTACTCGAAGCAGGAGTCTCAGTGGTACTCTGGCTTTCGCTGGTTCTCGAATCGCCGCCTGTCGGCTATGCCTTGTTCTCTGCCTTTCTATCTCCGGCATGGTACAAATAACAAAACGTATTGACGTGTGTTACACGCGTTTCAGTTTATATTTAGGTGTGTGATACTGGAGGAGCGGCGAGGTGGCGGAAGAGGGAGGAGAGTGGGGCGGTGCTGAAAATGTAGGAGTGTAGAAAATAGAAAGAAAAAAAAAAGGTGCCCTTGTAGAACGTTAAAATTACGGGATATATTGAGAATAGTGAGCAGGAAAATAGATGATTCTCGGGGCAGAGTCGTAATTATGCAAAAGGAACGGAGAGAATATGGACGTCGACTACTTCTAATTAGTTGTTTAATTATGGGTTAATATTGGAGATTGGTATATATGCTTTACAACTTTTGGGTGCTGTCATTTCCTACTTTATTTTAATCAATGAAAATAGAAAATGTCCACTTTCTAAATTTTGACACGCCTATATTAATGAAAAAAACATATGTATGTTCTAATTTTACTATTTTCAATTTTAAAAAAATCATAATTTCCTTTATTTAAAATCCAAATTAATGTACATTATTAAGTTGTACAGGATGCATATTTAAATTATTTTTCTAAGAGGCATGCAAGTCGAACGAATACCATCAAATTAATATAACGAGATAGAACCAAATGATAAAAGAGGAATAGAACGTAAGGGATTTTGTCTTCTTTTAAAGTATTAAGTTAGGCACATTACATGTAAATCATACAAGCATCTAACCTAAGTGACATCTAGTGCCCTAAAATAAAGATTAAACGACGTTAACGTCATAGATAATTTTTGCTTTTTGATCATTATGTTTTACCTACATAACTCTCGAGTGCCGTTGATTAAAACTTTATTTCATGCTAGTAGCTTTTCTTCCCCCTGCTTTTAGCATCTATGAAAAGACAATTTCCATAGAAACATTTGTAACACGTTTGTAAATTTATCTCTTGTGCTATGTGTAAAGCGAATCCAGAATTACAAGATGAAAATGTGTACCACTGTCAAGGATAACAACTTGACGTGCAATTTTGACAAATATCGTGATTGACCTTTGTATATTCTTATTTCCACTCTCTCTCTCTCTCCCTCGGTTCTTCCTCTCCCACCCTCCCTTCTAGCTCATCTACAGATGAATAATACGCAGACAGTAATTCAATTTTATTTTATTGCATTAAAAGTATTAAATTATTTTTTATAATAAAATAATTTATTTTGTTTAAGTGTCACAAAACGAAAAATACTTTAATTTTGATTATAGTTTAGCGGAAAGACAGTGTGAGCAAAAAATTAGTTGAACGTCATCTAAATGAATTCTAATCAATTTTCTAATTATAATTTAGTTATACTTTATCATATCGTAGCATGTTGTATGCTTTAATTTTCCAGTAACTAGTTCTACTTATTATTGACAATATTATTATCATTTAGGTGACCTCATAAAGTGGTATTCTTGTTCCCAAAGTAATCTAATATAGTAAAAAAGGTTCTTTTAAATATCATTGTTACGTTAAGCTCAATTGATCATTAGAAGTGGGAATTCAATAAGACGAAACCAATCTCCTATGGGCTATGGAACATAAGAAATGACGCTAAAGTCAAAAGTGAAAACCGAAAGGAGGATTTGCATAAATTCGTCAGACGAACGAAGATGATGCTACTTTGTCTTTACATTACAGAACATACTTCTGCATTTTGTTCTCTGCAGAAAACCTCCAATTTAGATGAGATAATACAAGCTTCAAAAAAATAATTAGGATATAACATTATTGCATAATCTTTGGTTCAACAGGGTAAAAGATCTAGAAAAGAATATTCTATATACTAAACTAATTAATTAGGATCGGTATTATTCAATTTTAGAAACTAATCCTTTCATGAGTTGTGACAGCAGGTCCCTCACTCTCTTTAAAATGGGTGCAAACTGTCGTTTAGTTGGTGATGAACTTTTGGGTCCATTTTGAACTGAAATCTTAATACTAATCAGTTACTCGCGAAGAAGAAGAAGAAGGAGGAGGAGAAGGAAGAGGACAGAACAGATTGAAAGGAACTAGTACTAAATTTTTTTTTTTTTTTTTAACCAATGTTGGCTCGTTGTTATTGAATCTTTGGCCTTTAGGCCTAGCACCTAGGTTTTTATACTCTGGTACTCTAAATCAAAGATTAAACAATGTTGTGCATTATTGACTATTTTTTGCTTTTTAAGCTTTCTATTAGTATTATGTTTATCTATCATTGCTCAAAAGTGATTGATTATTTAATAAAACGTCTATTCACCTACTAGTACCACTTCATTCAAAATTTCAAGTTAGTGTGTGAAGCATTATTATACTCATGATATTTTCTGTATGTATATACAATTTAGTTTACACGTGTATGTAAAAGCCTTTTTTAACTACATTGCGTAACTAAAAATAAATTTCTCGGTCAAAGTTTATATTTAGAAAAAACGGGTTACTGATTGTTTAACCAAAAAATAAGAATTTCGGTCAAAGTTTACTATTAGAAGAACTCGGGTTACTGATAATCAAATAAAAATAAGAATAATTGATATGAATAGTTGCAAGATAGAAAGCAAAGTAATTCAGTGTATTCCAATAGTGTTTCATGTCCTTACAAATGTTTATTCCTCTCCTTTTATAGCTATTTCTAAGTAATACGTTTCTTTCCTCCCATAATGGAGTTATTATGGGCAATTAATGACATTTAATGCAACGTTATAATTGGCAATCGTAACTGTTTAGTACAGATTCTATAACGTTTCCCGTAGTTAATGCTCATTAACTACCAATAATACGTATCTATCCTTTTTTGCTATCTAGGTTCATTCCTCCGACGCTTTTCCGAATTATCAAGAGGTTCGAGCACCTATCCCTTCTGTTTTTCTTGGACCTCTGCTCGTGTCTGTTAAAGCTCGTGCCTCTTTAACTATTCTCTGCCAGCTGTCATTCTTTTACTGATCCATGTGTCATGACATATCATCACATAATAAATTCAATATACTAACTTGAATTTTCCCAATATAGATAGTCCCCCCACTTGCCATTTATTCAACAATAGAATATTTGGGAAGTGGATCTTCATTAAAGCGGGCATTTTGCCCGCCATTATACTTTTTCCATAACTGACGTTTCATATGTCACTTTCATTTAATGCTCGTGACACGTGGCATCTTCTAATCGGATCTGCAATTCTTCGGCGTCTTTTAGGGCTTTATTGCGGCTTCATCAATTACGAAGTGACAGTTTCTATCATGGCGTTTCCGTCATTACACCTTTTCCTTGACGGTTGCTTCTGAGTATAAATATAGCTTTTGTTTTGGTCTTTCTCATAAAAAGTTACCTATCTTAGAATATTCATTCTTGTTTTCTTCCTCGTACAGCCATGTCTTCTTCAAACCCTAATCCTCAAAGAGTCCCCATTGTTGATGAACTTTCCCTTTCTCCTGTTAGAAGCGGAAGAGGGGGAAGATTGCGTAGTTTAGGGTCTTCATCTACACGAGGTGTTTCTTTACCTCCATCGAGTTCCACCCCTCCTTCCAGAACTAGAGGTTCTCTTTCACATAGATCTTCTTCTAAAAATAAAGACTCTAGTGACCCAGTTCGTGAACCTTTAGTTGATGAAATTATCCCTTCTGAAACCAGTTCGTGAACCTTTAGTTGATGAAATTATCCCTTCTGAACTATCTTTTTACTCTGATAGAGAGTCAATTAGGAATCAAGTTTCTTCTATGTCTTCTTTGGATCGTGCTGACGTTTATCCTTCTCAGATTACTGAAGGTTTAATTTTTGTTGTCCGTAAGGATTGCCATTGGAGCCCTGACTTCCCTATTATAATTCCTAGTGCAAACCAAAGAATTACATCTTACATGACCGGATTTTCTTTTGTGTATACATATCCCTTTACACTGAATTTCAAATCCCCCATTGATCCTGTTATTATTGAGTTCTGCCATTTTTTCAACGTTTGTCTGGACAAATTGGCCCTATTGTGTGGAGGGTTGTTACTTGTCTAAGGCACTTAGCAAGATTGGCTAATTTGCCTTTCACTTTCTTTCATCTGATCCACCTCTACTCCCATAAACTTTTCCGCCATGGGATCTTTACTTTAGTGGCGAGGAGTAAGAGAGTACTAGTTAGCCCTAAAAATGATAAAGATCCTGGCTGGTATGCCAGATTTGTTGCTGCTCCTACTGTAGGTTTAGTAGGTGAAGAAAATGTACCATTCCCCGAAAAGTGAAATTTTGCACGTGAGTTTTAATCTCGCGACTTTCTTCCTTTTTTCCTTCTGAAGGGATTTATTTCTCCCGCTGCTGTTTAACTTTCTCCTTTTTCAGCAACCATGGGAATTGTTGACGAGATTCTCAATTTCCGTGGTTGGGTAGAAAAGTTATTGACTGTTGCGCCTATGGAAGGCAGATCTTGGAAAAACCTTTCACACAGGTTTGGTTGGAAGGTCAAAACTCATGGTAAATACTTTACTCGCTTTCTTTTTATATTTTTGTTCATCTTTCCTTTAGAATTTATTTGATCCTTCTTTTTATCAGGGTTCCCCATACCTAGGGTAAGTGCTGATGCAATCGCGGCTTCCAGAGTTTCTTTGGAAAGAGCTCAAGGGATAATCTTGAGTTCTTCATCGAAAAGGAAAGCTGATACGACCCAAGATTCTGAAGAGGAAGAGGAACAGGATGGAAGTTCCTTGGTTAAAAGACCACGGGCCAGAAGACGCGTCTTATCAGACGAAGAAGCGACTTCTCCCCATTCTATTCTCGTGACCGAGCCTGTTAGTGCTACATTGGTGAGTTCTGATGATGATACTCCTGCGGCAGCTCGTGACTCCGATGAACAGCTTTTTTCTCGTGGGTTTGATAGTGAGAATTTGGATTTGGTTTCTGATGAAGTGCCTCTTGCCTCTTTTACCATGTCTGTCCCTGTGGTGTGTTCTTTGCCAGTTGTTACTGCTACTGTTTCTGCTCCGCCCCAAGCTGTTATGGCTTCTTCTTCAGTCCCCACTATCACCATTCCTCGTACTGAGGTTAGTTCTTCAAGTGGAAGTGGAGGGATGAAGCAGATTACCATTGAGGTCCATGCCGATGGTAATCTTTTGAAAAAATCATGTCGGGCTGACGTATGGTTAAAACCCTTGATTGGCCCAGTAGAAAAGTCCAAGCTAGAAAGTCATAGTTCTTTGACTTGGATGAATGATATAGTGCAATCATCACTGAAGGTATTTGCTGCTCTTTTTTTTACGCTTTATTCAATTCTTCTTTCACTAAGGTTCTTACCCATTTCTTCTTTTTTAGATCAATCACATTGGTATAGAGATGATGAAGAGGGTTTCTCATACGGAGCAGTTAATGCATGACTATCAAGTTGAAGCAGACAATTGGAAAGAACAATATGAAAGTCTTCAGCTGGAGATGGAAGTGTTAGAAGAGAGCAAGCGTACCTTAGAGCAACAGTTGAAGGTCTTGATTTCAGAGTTAGCAGTTGAAAGAGCTTCTTCCAATCAGGTTTACAAAGGCAAAAGTCTCCTTGAGGCATCATTTTCCGAGCAACTCTCCAAATCCAGTGAAGAGATTAGAGGTTTGAAGGCCTTGCTGAACGAAAGAGAAGTTTATGCAGGTGAACTTGTTCAGACACTTACCCAGACCCAAGAAGACCTTCGTGCGTCCTCTGATAAGGTCAGATTTTGGAAAGTTCACTTACTCTTTTGCGGTCTTCTTATGATGCTGCTTTGGCTGAGAAGGAAGAGCTCAAGAATGAGATTGACCAATGGGAAAGAGATTACGAGGCTCTTGAGGACAAAGCTGCTATTGAAGTGAGTTGGGCTGTTTTAAACACACGCCATGATACCCTTTTGGAGGTTAGCCAAGAGGTTTTAACTTGAATGCTGAGTTGGATAAGATAAAGGAAACAATTGAGAAAACTCTGCAAGATCAAAGTTTTCCTTCACCCATGGCTGATACTCCTGAGCATATAGATACGGTGGATCTCCCAGCTCCTTCAAATCAAATCGAGCCTTCTGTTGCTGATGATGCTGCTTTAGACTCTTCTTCCGCTCCACAATGAAAGTTTATGAAGTTTTAACTTTTTTTTTCTTGGTGGTTTTACCCCTGGTCCCATTTGGGGGTTATGTTTTTGGAAAGGACAAGTCCCCAGGTCTTTTCGGGGCATTTTGTAAAAAGTGACAATTAGTTTAAGACTAAGTTCATACTTAGTTCTAAACTAAATATTTTAAAGTTTTCGAGTCAACTTAATTATTTTGAGCTTCTGTTTTACTCTTTTTGCCTTGTTTTTGTATAAGTCCAAGGTCTTGCCTTTATAATTCTTGGGTTTCTATCTTACCCTCTTTTGCATTTTTCCAAAAAAAGAATGCTTTATTAACTTCATGGATTTCTGAATCGAACATGAATTTATAAAAGAGGACCCTTTTATATTCGACACTTAATGAAGAAGACGTCTCAACTTCATAATGGTGTAAATATACGAAAAAAGAAATAGGAACACACATGTTTCTTGAAATAACTTTGATAAAGTTTTTATTTGAACTTTGTCAAGTTTAAATAACATCTTACATGTATTATATATCTTCTATTACTTAACCGTAACTGTTTTCTTTACAACAGATTTGCAAAAAAGAAAATCCAAGGGTTTCTTTATGACCCATGGCTAAATATTGCCTTAAACCTAAACATCGTAAGATTTTAGAATCTATATGAAGGTTTTTTTCTTTGGTTGGCTTGTGTTATTGGCTCGTGACTTTGCTCTGAACATGGTATTTGATGAGTAGACTTTTGGGCTTGACTTGAACTTTTAGTTGTTTTCAGCCTTCCTCGCCTTCTTCATACATATATCATATGTATATTATATAGTCCCCCAAGTGTTTGAGCTTTGATGTATGAAATCTCGAGCACTTGATTATTCCTTCCATGCTGTCCATTTCCTGAAAAGGAAAAACATACGGGACTCGGAGGTACGATTTTAGATGAAGACTGCTTAACCCCTTTAAATTTCCATCAGAATAGTTGTAACCCTAAACCGGGAATTATGTTCTTTCCGCATGTCTTTCAGGTCGTAATCATCATTTAGTGTGGGCTAGCTTTTTGCCTATCATCTAAAATCATTAGTAAAATTTTAATAATTCAAAAATAAAAATTATAAATGGGGATACCTGCCCGTGGGTATTTTAATTCCTTAGAAATAGTATCTCTTCAGATTAACTGCATTCCAATTTGAGGGTAGAATATTGCCATCCATCGTTTCCAGCTCGTATGCTCCTTATCCTGCGATACCATGAATCTTATAAGGTCCTTCCCAAGTTGGACTTAACTTTCCTGCATTAACTACTCGTGGATTGGAAAACTTTTTTGAGTACGAAGTCCCCAATATTGAAGTATCTCAGACGAGCTTTCCGGTTGTAGTACCGCTCCATAACTTTTTTTTTGTGATGCCATCCTTATTATCAAGTAAATCTAGATTTACTCGCATCTCTTTTACATTTGATTCCTCAGTAGCTTGTGTATATCTCGTACTTGGTTCCGCTATCTCGACTGAAATTAAAGCTTCAGCTCCGTATACAGGTGAAAACGGTGTTTCTACTTCCCGTGTGTGATCGTTATTTTTGACACCTTCCTCGCTGCTGTAACGCCATTGATCTCTTCTCCTCCACTTATGACATTAACCGTCCTTTTTGGTGAAGGGGGTTTTGGAGGCTCCTGTCTGTTTTTCATATATGTCTGCTTTAGTTAAATACCCTTGTTTCAGTAAATGTTCTACTTCACCTTGCAGTAATCTACAATCTGCCGTCTTATGACCGTGATCATGGTGAAACTCGCACCAAAAATCAGGATTTCGCCTGTTCGGGTTCGATCTCATTTCTTTTGGCCAGTGTACTTTGTCGCCCATGTTCCTTAAAACAGCTATCAATTCGGATGTGCTTACGTTAAAGCTGTAAACGCCGATCTTTGCCTTGGAGTTTCTATCATCACCACGTGTCTCTCACGTGTTTCGTTCTCTCCCAAACCTTGATGATGAACCTGACTCCCTATCTCTTGATCTATGATCGTACCTTGGGTTTTCCTGTTTTGAACGTGAGTCTCTTCCTGCTGGTCCCATGTAAGGTTCGTACCTGTTTTTACCGGACCTTTTTTCAGTTTTAGCTTGCCTTGAACTTACCTTTTCATCCCTTCGAGATTTAATGATGGTGTCCTCTTCGATCCGCAACTTCGTGCTATACCTGTTGTAAACATCATTCCAAGTTGTAGCTAGAAATTCTCGTAGACTTTCCTTGAGTCTCCTCGTGGCTTCTCAACTTTTTTCATTTAGATTGCTGCCAAACGCCATAGCTGCCCAGTTATCTGGTACACGTGGCAACATCATCCTTTCACGCCGGAACCTGTCTACAAATTCTCTGAGCATCTCTGTATCTCCTTGCTTTATTTTAAAAATGTCCTCCATTCTTTTCTCAACTTTTGAGCTCCCGAGTGTGCTTTCATGAATGAATCTGCAAGTTCAACAAAAGAATCTATAGATTTTTGGGTAAAAGAGAATACCATGTTAATTCTCCCTTAGTGAGTGTTTCTCCGAATTTTTTGACCAATACTGATTCAATCTCTTGCTTGGTCAAGTCGTTGCCTTTTACACCGGTCGTGAATGCAGTTACGTGATCCCGTAGGTCAGTTGTTCCATCATATTTTGGAATATCGGGCATCTTAAATTTCTTTGGAATTGGTAGAGGAGCAGCACTTGGCTTCCAAGGTTGTTGTGAGTATTTGTCCATTTCTATTCCCTTGATTACAGGCGGTACTCCAGGTATTTGCTCTATGCGGTCACTTTGTTCCTTGAGATGTTTCTGCAAGGTTAGTACTAAATTTTGTAAATCTTGGTTTACCTGACTCTCCATCACGAGATTCGCTAGGAGTTCCTCCACTACCTGAGTTAACGAGTCCTGAGCGAGGATTTTCTAAGGTGTTGTTGTTTGGAGTTGATGTTGGCGGCACATCTGGTAATTGGTTAGCGAAGGCCTCAAGAGCATTACTGACCTGTTGAGCGATTAACTTCTTCAAAGCTTCGTTGATGGCCTCATCATTTTCAAACTGTTCATTTGTATTTGATTGAGATCCATCAAGAGTTCCTTCTCGAGATTGTCGAGGAGAATTTCGAGGAGAAAGGACCGGGGTTTCATCGCCTTGTTGATTCTCCTGGAATTGACGGTCTCCTTGATTGTTGTCATTGACATTTGACAATTTATTTGAAAGAAGGTTAATTTAGGAAGTAATAGATTATCAGATTCCCGGTAACGGAACCAATTTGTTTAACCAAAAAATAATAATTTCGGTCAAAGCTTGCTATTAGAAGAACTCGGGTTACTGATAATCAAATAAAAATAAGAATAATTGATATGAACAGTTGCAAGATAGAAAGCAAAGTAAATCAGTGTATTCCAATAGTATTTCGTGTCCTCACAAATATTTATTCCTCACCTTTTATAGCTATTTCTAAGTAATACTTTTCTTTCCTCCTATAATGGAATTATTATGGGCAACTAATGACATTTAATGTAACGTTATAATTGGCAGTCGAAACTGTTCAGTACAGATTCTATAACGTTTCCCGTAATTAATGCTTATTAACTACCAATAATACGTATCTACCGTTTTTTGCTATCTAGGTTCATTCCTCCGATGCTTTTCCAAATTATCAAGAGGTTCGAGCACCCTTCCCTTCTGTTTTTCTTGAATCTCTGCTCGTGTCTGTTAAAGCTCATGCCCCTTTAACTATTCTCTGCCAGCTGTCATTCTTTTACTGATCCACGTGTCATGACATATCATCACATAATAAATTTAATATACTAACTTGAATTTTCCCAATACATAGATAATTACAAATGAATCAAATCAAAAAAATTAAATTATATCACATGAGTTAATAGAAACATTACTCCCTCGAACCTATTTTTCTAGTCTATTTAAAAAAAAATTACCCTTTATATGGCTTGTTTTAAACCATATATTTTAAAAGTCTTTCATTTTTCTTAAACTTCGTGTCATGAGTTTTCATAAATTAAAACGGACGGAGTAATTTTCTTTAAAAATTATTTTTCTTTCAAATATTAGTTATGCAATCAAAATTATTTAATATATATTTTTACCTGAAAATGTATATAATAAATACCTAGTAATTAGTTTTTATGTAATATTTCTTAATACAAGTAACTTGTTAAACAATAGAACTTACTTACTTATCCATAGAAAAATACTTATTAATTGTTTGATATCTAGTATTCACTTTAAGATTAATGGTTCTGATTGAGCGCCATCCATTACCTGCCGTTTTTTTAGTGTAATCTACAATATTATATTGTTTTATCTTCCTAGACAACTCAAATATTAGATATTAGATAGGGTCGAGAAATGGGTTCTCTTTTGTTTTTTTTAGTGGTGCTACATAGATATTATGTTATATGTACTTCTCACGTGGCTATATGGAGTACGTCAAAAATAACTTTTCCATTATAAAAGTTAGTTTTATAACATAGAGTTTTGCCAAAATCCTAAGTAAATATGTATCTTATCGCATTTTAACTTCTTTAGCGACTCTTACATGATATTTTAAGAAAAATACCAAAAATAAATGGAACCGTATCGATATCAAAAAGGAACCAAGACGATTGAGACGGTTGCTAAAAGCCTTATTTTGGTTATACAAAAGAGAATAATCGAAAAATTGATAAAATGCATATTTTATAAAATAACTGGCCGAACGAACAATTCACACCTCTAATTGTATTCAAGCACCATAAGCAAGGCTTCTCTATGAAAGTCACCTACCCACAATAAGTTCATACTTCATACAACAACCAAGGTTATGAAGGGAATAAAAAAGGGCAAGGAAAGATACTAGTGGAGTGGCAAAAAAATAATTGTCACATATTTACAGAGTCCATATTTACGTTTCCCCAGCCGAGCAATGCAAATGTCTATGATCATTTTGAACATGCTATCTGCTTGGATTTGTTGCTGCTCAAGGAACTTGACTAGAGACATCTACTACATTATAAAGATAGGCAGCTCAAGTATGGCATTCATTTCAAGTCCTTATTTTCTCATTGCCTCTAAGTTTGTCTACTATTCTGTGCTCGTCAATTGATTCAATCTCATTGCCTATTTATGCATTTGCGGCTTTAACCCCTCCCCTACTCCCTTAACTAAAGGCTTCAGACAGTAATGAAACGCAACCAATTCCCTGAAACTGTAGCCTGCCCTATAAGATGTCAAAATCACAGAAACATTTCAGTGTAAGCTCATATTTTCTTTCTCAATATTACTGAAGTTTTTCATATCTTTACTCCAGAGGTACAGATAATGGAGAGACAAGTATATAATATGGGTCGTATGGCCACTGAGAATCTGAATGGGAAGAGGGAAACCTTTTAACATGTCGTCTATTGTAGGAAACTAAATGACACAGGTTTCTTTTTCAACATGCCTACCTTGGCTGCCTGAATTTCCAGATCATCAACCATGATCCTTGTTGACAGGGGTTGTTACGCCCCAAACCTAGGGAGGCGTGGCTGGCACCCGGTGCCGTGCTGGCTCGAGCGAACCACTCTGTAACTCATGATCGTTCGACCAAAACTAAAACATACATAGATCGAGTTAGCTGAACTCATTCCTTTTGTAACTATCATAGGCCCACATGGCCACAACTCATAATGTACAACTGTAAGTGGGAAAACACTGTATCACTAGATCATTGTTTTTAAAAGATGAATACATATGGGCCGTCAAGGCCTCTGACATACTGTACAAAATGAACTTCTATCTACAAAGCCTCTAAGATTATTTGACTGTAACGACCCGACCGGTCGTTTTGAGAATTTATGCCCCGATCCCCTATTGACTGCTTTCCCCGTGTTTATTTCTGCTATTGTGAATTGCTGGAAAGATTCATTTTGAGTTTCGGAGTATTTTGGGACACATAGTCCCTAAGTGAGAGCTTAAACTTTAGAATTTGGACCGTAGTCGGAACAGTGTGAAGACGGCCTTGGAATGGAATTCCGTCGATTCCGTTAGCTCCGTTGAGTGATTTCGGGCTTAGGGGCGTGTTCGGATTGTGTTTTGGAAGTCCGTAGCTTATTTAGGCTTGAAATACCGAAAGTTGGATTTTTTAAGTTTCTGGATTGATAGTGAAATTTCGATATCGAGGTCGGAATTCGATTCCGAAAGTTGGAATAGTTCCATAGTGTTGAATGTGACTTGTGTGCAAAATTTGGGGTCAATCGGACATGGTTTGGTTGGTTTCGGCATCAGTTGTAGAATTCTTGAGATTTCAAGTTCTTTAGGCTTGGATTGGAGGGTGATTCGTGGTTTTAGCATTGTTTGATGTGATTTGAGGGTTGGACTAAGTTCGTATGATGTTTTAGCATTGGTTGGCATGTTTGGTTGAGGTTCTGGGGCCCTCGGGTGAGTTTCGGATGCTTAACGGAAGTTGAATTGGACTTAGGCATTTGCTGAACTTGCTGAACCTGTTGGTTTCGCACCTGCGAAGTTTGGACCGCAGGTGCAGCGCCGCAGAAGCGGTTAGGCAACCGCAGATGCGGCTCAAGGACCGCAGAAGCAGAACTGCATCTACGTGAAGAGGGGCGCAAGTGCGGGATCTGAAGATTTAATGAAATTCTGCAGGTGCGGTGTATGGGCCGCAGAAGCGGGACCGTAGGTGCGGTTAACCCCTCGCAGAAGCGGAAATCGCTGGGCAGAAAAGAGAGAAATCGAGGGTTTGAGTTCATAACTCTAAAAATTGAATTGAAGCTCAGTGGAGGGCGATTTCTGGAGAGATTTTGAAGGAGAAAGATTGGGTAATGAATCTAACTCTAATTTGGTTCTAATACATTAATCTATTGTTAGTTTTATCATTTAATTTCGAAATTGGGGTGAAAAATTGGGAAGAATTTGAGAAAAGTGCTTTGGCCGAATTTCGGGATTTTGATCGAGATTTTGGTATCAGATTTGAGTGATTTTGGTATGGTTAGACTCGTGAGTGAATGGGTGTTCATAATTCGTAATTTTTACCCAATTCCGAGGTGTGGGCCCGAGGAGGATTTTTGGGCGTTTTTCTATTTTCTTGACTTAGCTTCGATTCCTTTAGCTAAACTCGTTGTTTGTAGTTATATTTACATTATGAAATTGATTTGATTAGATTTGAGCCACTCGGAGTTGGATACTCGTGGCAAGAGCGTGATTTCGGATTGATTGAGCTTGGTTCGAGGTAAGTGGCTTGCCTAACCTAGTGTGGGGGAACTCCCCTTAGGATTTTGGTACTGTTGTTATATGAATGTCGTGTACGTGTGGTGACGAGTGCGTACACGTGCTAATTGTTGAAAAATCGTGTTTTCATTATGTAAATATCTGTGTTTTCTTTTAATTGAGCAATACTTGTACTTGAAGTTCCTTGTTTAGCTTAGGAAAGCATGATTATGTGACTTAACTGTCTTATCTGCTTTAACTGCTTACTTGGATTCTGTGTAGCATGTTTAGAGTAGAAATTCATATTTTTCTTGAATAGAACTGTAGATTTATTCTTGAGACTGTTGTGTGTTTACTTTGGGACTACGGGACGGTATCCCGGGAGATCCCTATTGCTTGTTTACTTTGGGACTACGGATCGATATTCCGGGAGATCCCCCTACACCTTTATATTTGGGACTACAGGACGGTATCCCGGGAGATCCACTTGTACTGGCTATTTATATTTGTACTACGGGACGGTATCCCGGGAGATCCTCTCCACATTTGTTTTTGGGACTACGGGACGTTATCCTGGGAGATCCCCCTGTTGTTATCACTGCTTACTGAGTTATTCGTTCCTGAGATTTCATCTTTATTTGACTGTTAGCATCTTTAGTTATACTGTCACGTTCTATACTGCTTTACCTTATTATATATTTATATAATCAGTAGGGCCCTGACCTTCCTCGTCACTACTCGACCGAGGTTAGGCTTGACACTTACTGGGTACCGCTGTGGTGTACTCATGCCCTTTCCTGCACATGTTTTTCATGTGCAAATCCAAGTTCCTCTGCTCAGCCGTACTATCAGTGAGGCAAGGCGATTTCAGAGACTTCGAGGTATATCTGTCGCGTCCGTAAACCTAGAAGTCCCTCTCTACTCTCCCTTTAGCTATAGACTTCTTGTTTTTTTCTTTTGACTAGACTCTGGAGTTAGAACACTATGTATTTTCTTTAGCTTGTGGTTCATGAGATTCCGAGTTTTGGGAGTGTTTTATTTAGTTTGAGAGAGAGATATTGTATAATGCCGAGCGGCATTTTACACTTCTTTATTATGTTATTCGTAATTTTGCTAGTTTCGTATCTTTATTTCCTTTTTCCGCAAATTGATAGGCTTACCTAGTCGTAGAGACTAGGTGCCGTCACGACAGTTCACGGAAGGAGAACTTGGGTCGAGAAATTGACATCAAATGGGACAAGGTACCGACCTACTGATATGCTCAAATTACACTTTAATTAAATAGTGTAAGGCGATCAGTGTCAAATATAGTAACCCAACAAGGTTGGGATCGAATCCCATAGGGAATAAGCATGAAAAGGTTACTCGAGTAGTGTGTTACTTGACTTAGGTCGTAGTTCTATTCCGTTAACGTAACAAGAGAATGGTATAGTTATGAATTTAAAGAGATACTAATTGTGTTAAGAGAATGTAAATGATTTGATTAAGGAAACCAAGGTTGCGTCCCCGTCAATGGAATGTGATGCTATCGGTGTTAATATGATATATTTCTAATGGAAGGTCCTTTGATATGCAAATGATTTCTAAATGACTACCCAATATTTTCCAATGGTTGGGCAGTATTTTCCCTTTATGATTTTTCCAAATGTAAAAGAGTTGCAATTTGAGAACAACCAATTTATGCCAAGTAGAACACTTATTCCTAAGCGATTCTATTAAACAAGACTTAAAGTCTTGAGTTCTTGATATTCAATTCTACCAAACCCTAGCTCACTTTTCCAAGTAAAGAAAGAGTAAAATGGAATAGATTAATATTTGGAACCACCAACCATAAATAAAGAACAAGAATTCAATAAATATCACCCATCTAGGGTCCACAACCTTAGTATTTAAAACTAGCTACTCATACTAAAATACAAGAACAAAGTATTTAATAAAGCCATAAAGATTACAAAAGTGCAAGATTCCTTCTTCACAACCTTCCAAATAAATGGAGTATTCAATGCTCTCTAAGTAGGACCTTGTTTCAAACTTGAATGGCCCACAAAAATCCTAGTTATTCTCTTTATAGTGGACCAAAAGTCGTAGTCAAAATCGGACAAAAATGCCCCTTCAGTTAGCTTATGCGATCGCATAATGGTCTCAGACCAGTTATGCGGTCCACATATTCATCGTTCCATCGCAGACTTGCTGAGTTCCAGTTCTTGCTTCGGTCGCATAACATTTATGCGGTCCGCATGTGTGTTAGACCGCATATTCCATCGCATATCATGTTGAGAACTTTCTTCTACTGGAGCTATGCGGCTCGCATAGGTGTTATGCGACTGCATAATGGACCGCATATTTTCTTCTTCAGTTGGCCAAAAGGCTGTCTCTGTTTGCGATTACCATGTGAGTTATGCGGTCCGCATGTGAATTATGCGGCCGCATATATGCATCATATCTATCTTTTTGTGACTTTTTGACTTCTTTTCCATGTTTTCGGGTCTTCAAGCTCATGCACTACAAAATAACAAAACTTGATCAGAATTAACTAAAAATGCATTAAAAGACAAGTTAAAATCTAAACAATTGGTATCAATTGTGCCGAAATTCTACGTCACATCAACACCCCCAACTTAAACTCTTGCTTGTCCTCAAGCAACTAAAACAAAGTTATCCTATTCTATACTACTTTTATTTCCGACATTCCACAAAACAATGACTATAGATGGTTTTGACTGACAGCTAACAAGCATGTGTCCCATTTATTTACCCTTCCTAAAAAATAACTTATCATTCAACCGTTCGACTAATCAATTCGTGACCTTAGAGCCTCGACCAAAATGATAAAATGCTGTTCACAGTGAAGTGCACTTGTGTTCTACTTCAAGAACCTATCTTCTACTAAATCTTACAATTCATGCATGCTCACAACAAAGAAAATCCCCACTCACATATATGTATAGAGGATGCAATCATGCAATCAAAACACTCTAACACTCGGAACGAAAGCTACATGCTACAAGTATCAGTCCATACGCTTGCCCTTATTTTAACTTTGCCGCTATCTCAGTCATGATTTACCGTAGATCGCTAAGGACTTTGCACGGGTTATAATGTAGGTTTTGGGATGGGTTGGATGAATATTTGGGAATGTAGTGGTTATACCCTCCTTGAACGCTACATACATTATGCTCTTTTTACTACATAGCCCTTATTTACCTCGGGTCACCGACCTAGAACCACCTCAAAGTATTACTTCAAGTTCTTCAATAATCCACTCTTTTTTCTTTTTTTTTTTTGGAGTTTGCATTTTGTTATATACACAACTTTGAGGTTATTTTTTTTTATATACACACAGTAGCAAACCTTGCCAATTTCCACTTTATAACAACACCCCCAACTTTGGCTTTTAGCCTCAATCTCAACCGTTCAAGGAGAGATGGGTTCAAAAGAAGGAATTACTTCACAGAAGGGGTAAAGGTTTGTAATGTGGTAGCCAATGAAAGGTTAAAGGCTCAAAGGGAGTAACTAGGGTAATTAATGTATCAAGGATGTCAATTTAGGCAAAAACTGACTAGTAATCACAAGGAGAGCCTAATATCATTTCAACATCCAATCATAAGCCTGAGAGTAGCACTAAGAAACCAACCCGGCAAGTTCTAGACATCACAAGTTGGACATGTGCATTATTTATACAAATCCTCACTTACTCACAACGCATGAATTGTTCAACTCAACATAGTTTCAGCCCTCAAGTGACACAAGGCAACTCAACACTTTCATCTCAAAATATGTAAGATTCTGAATAAGCATAAAGTCAAAGAGCGAGCCTCAATTTCACAAGAATGACTAACCAACACATTTTTTTTCAAAAGAAGGAAGGGTATCATATATATTTACAACATTTAGCACATGTTTGAGGCTATACAGTCAACACCAAATAAGTCAAAACATTTCATGCTACTGTCGTGGTTCTACTATTACACCCTTGGAAAAGAACCTGGCGAAGAAAAACCAAAGGGGATTCATTGCTAAACTACAAGAGTTTATATACAAACATGGGGTACAACACAATATTTACACAAAACATGGAGTACAGGATCATGATCATAACTACCCCACCCCCAACAAAAGATCATGCATTGTCCCCAATGCATATATAAAGCAAAAGAAAGCTCAGGGACTCCCTGGGGCGCACTAGGCGGTCCGGGAGACTGAAGGATCTGTGGCAGTTGTGGGACCGACTGCTGGTAGTGAAACTGCAGCTGGTGGAACCTCGGACTGAGTGGTCTCCTCCACGGCTGTAGCAAGAGGCTCCAACTACTGTGAGGGTATAGCAGGAAGCTCCACCTGCTGTGAGTCTGGAGTTGGGTCCTGGTAGCTGCTAGCCTCGCACGGTGATGGCTGAGTGGTCGGGGGATGTGCCTTGGCGACCATATCTGCTAGCGAATGTGCAATTGCTGTCTGCACAGCTGCTTTCTCTTCATCCTCTGCCCTTGTAGAGACAACAACCTTGTTACCCTTGTCTTGATGACCCTCAGTGTCCTCACCAGTGCCTATTTATCCGTCTCCTCATCTCTTGACTCCCCCTCATCGGACTCCTTAGTATCTCCAGATTCCTCATCTGAAGGAACATCAATATGAGCAGGAGGAGTTTGAGCCTTGGAGGACTCAACATGCTGTGCCTCTGGGGCTGTCATCAATATCGATGCCTAGGACGAAAGTGTCAGCAACCTGCTCTGCATCCTTCAGGAGGAAGGCTGTCAAATCAAACTCTAAACTCTGCATCTTCTGTAGCTCAGCTTTCAGGTCATTCACATCTTTCCGGAGCTGCGGCATACCTCCAACCTCACCCCGCTCAACCTTCTCAAGACGCGCTTCAACGCTCTAGAGGCGATCCTCGTAAGTCTGATGTTGTTGCTGAAGAACAATCACGGAGGATTGGATAGGAGTCAATGCTTGCCAGATGAGGTTGGGAATTTCCTTGATAAGCCGATCTACCTTAGCATTGGCATGCTGAGCAAGTAGACCCAGTTTGGACAGAGCTGGTAAAGGGACCTGGGCCTGTACAGTAGAGGGCTGTGGAGTAGCTGTGGAGGTAGCTGGGGCCTGAGAGGTGTCTGGCAGTGCTGGACCCTCTGACGCTGCTATATCTGCTGGAGGAGGAATGGGAGTCTCAGCCTGAGTTGCAGTTTCCTTTGCTACCGTGTCACTGATTCTCATGATGTCGATGGCTTTGGTAGCCTTCTCCATTTTGTCATGCCTAGGCAGAGGAGGCACACTTGCAGCTTGGCAGAGAGCAGTGATCAAGCAGGGGAAAGGAAGTGAGGTTTGTTTCTGATTGGCTCTTATTCCCAGCTCTTGGAATATTATCTCCCCCACATCAATCTTGATCCCTGTCATGATGCACGCAATGAGGAGTGCTTTCTCAATGTTGATGTCAGTTTCATTTCTGGACGGCATTAGACGGGATGTAACAAAGCTAAGCCAGTAGCGACTCTCCCTTGTGAGATCCTCCTTGAAAATTTTGTGTTTAGGGTCAATCCAGGCCGGTGTCCCCTTTGCTATTATGGAGGCAACACAGGCATGCTCATTGTGTTTGTTGGCGACCTTAGCATCATATTCAGTTGTGCCTGACCGCCAATCCTCGAAATACCGTTCATTTATCATCTCAGCACCACAACTAATTTCAACCCCTCGCACTAGGACAGACTTTGAAAAGATCCTGTTATGCTTCTGTGAAGCACTCCTCGAGGCACCATATGAAGCATAAAACTCCCTCATAACTGTCTCATTGTATTCATCCAGGACCTCAGTGAAGAACTCCCACTTCCTCTGCTTGATGTTCTCAAGTATGTGAGGGTAATGCTCCGCCAGCCTATTTAAGCTCAATTGCTTTTCCTAGAAATTTTCCTCTTTGAAAGCCCAGCTTTGGATAGATCTATGGATCCCTTGACCCCGAACCGGAGGTTAAGGTCCTCCCCTATCTTCCTTCGTGCCTCAGGCTGTTGATCAACAGGAGGTCTGAAGTCATTCTGTGACTCCTCCTCTTCAGACTGGGAGGGGTGCTCTGTAGTAACGCGGAGATCTTGAGCCCGCTGACGTTTGGCTTGTGGTGCTTGTTGGATAGGATTTGCAGCCCTTGTTTGTCTACGTCCGGGCGTTGATTGCGTTGGATTGGACTTCTTTGGTGCCATTCCTGTTGATGAAACATTGTAGGAGTGAGTGAAATAGCTCAGGGAAAGTCATCTGAGACAAAAGTAGAAAGAACAAAACAAAAAAAAAAATTTAGCCTACTATGCGATAGGTTATGCAGCCGCATATCAAGTATGCAGATCGTATAACCATCGCATGTGTGCATTAGCAGAAAGTCATCAACAGTTATGCGATCGCATAACCAACAACATAAGTGGTTATGCGATCGCAAAATGACCGCGCATTGGAAGGTTAGAAAGACTGAAGTTTTGCCTCAGTCTGCAGCACATACACGGACCGCATAACAGGTATGCAATCGCAAAAGCAATCGCATAACCTGTTCTAACTTAGGGCAAGATAGGGGTCATATACGATGATTATGCAGACCAAAAAGATATTACGCGGCCCACAGAAGTCATCTTCCTCATGAAAACTATACCATCCCCCAAATCACGCGGGTTCCTTTTTCCACTCATTTAAAAATCTAAACCCCATTGCAATTAATTTCACAAGAGAGAGAGGGGTACTCAGACTTTCCCCTCTTTGGTTCATCAACAATTACACACAAACAATTCCTCAATCCACTCCTTACCAAAGAAAATCAAGAGCACGCACTCTACTATTATGCCAGTCACCAATTTAACCCATAGGCAATTTACAAATTTAACCTAATTTGGCTAATCACAAGCACAAAATATTCATGACATTCAAGTTAGGTTAAATTTACAAGAGGGAGAACAAGAAGGAAGGATGAGAGTGAAGAGAAAAGAAGAGACACCAGAAGCCATACCTGAAACTCGAAGATTCGAAAATGGAAATGAGAAAGACTGTGAGTTTGTTTTGATCCCTTCTCGTTTTCGTCCTTAGTAGATTCTATGCGTTTTCTTCTTCTCGCTTTGTTTTAATTTCTTTTTTTTTTCAAACGTGAGTGTGTGAAGAGAGTGGGTTAGGTTTATACCTGGCAAATTTGCGGCGCATAAGTGCATCGCATAACACAGTATGCGATGGACTTATGACTGGGCAGCCTAGATACAATATGCCATGCAAAATGCGATCACAAAGTGCATATGTGGGCCGCATAAATGAACGACGACCGCATAGTTGACAACTAAAATAGCCAAACTTTCTGCCTGAGTCTGTAATGACTATGCGGTTCGCATAGTCATTATGAGACCGCATATGCGACGCATAGTTGTCGCCTAATCTGGACCTCTCTTTCCTTCAGTTTGTTCAGCACTAGGACCCTGTTCATGATATTTTACCTGCACTCTAGCACACACGTCAACTTGCTCAATCTAATTTACGTAAATAAATTAAAAATAAAACTACAAAAGAGTGTTACCACACATGGGTTGCCTCCAAAGAAGCGCTTGATTTAACGTCGCGGCACGACGCTGTTGACTCCTTTTGGATTATTCCTTGGTGGGAGCTGCTTTTGGACTATCCCTTAGAGCAAATTGTTCTATCAAATGCCTTTCTCCTGCAGTAACAAGGTAATGCTTGACTCGTTGTCCATTCACCTTGAAAGTTCCAGTCCCATCCTCCGACACCAGTTAATAGCACCATAGGGAGACACACTCACAACTTTGAACGGGCCAGACCATTTGGACTTGAGTTTACCCGGAAATAACTTGAGTCTGGAATTGACGAGTAAGACAAAGTCACTAGAATTGAACTCCCGCTTCAAGATCTTCTTATCATGGACAAACTTCATCCTCTCTTTGTACATGGCTACACTCTCATAGGCATGGATACGGAATTCTTCCATCTCATTAAGTTATGTCATCCTTAGATTAGCAGCCTTAGCCCAGTCAAGATTCAGCTTCTTCAATGCCCACGTGGTTTTGTGTTCAAGTTCCACTGGCAAGTGACATACTTTGCCAAAAACCAACCTGTACGGTGAAGTGCCAATGGGGGTCTTAAATGTTGTGCGATATGCCCACAACGCATCATTTAGCTTCCTTGACCAGTCGGTCTTGTTTCCATTGACAGTTTTCGCTAGGATGTTTTTGATTTCTCTGTTTGAAACTTCAACATGACCACTCGGCTGAGGATGATAGGGTGTGGCAACCTTGTGCTTTACACCATATTTTTCAAGCAGCCCGGCGAAAGCTTTGTTGCACAAATGAGACCCACCATCACTCAGGATGGCCTTGGAGTACCAAACCGTGTGAATATGTTCTTCTTCAAAAACGCGGTCACACTCCTTGCTTCATTGTTCGGTAAGGCGATTGCCTCGACCCATTTAGAGACGTATTCCACAGCCACCAAAATGCAGGTCATGCCATACGAGCTAACGAAGAGGCTCGTAAAGTCTGTCCCCCACACATCAAAGATCTCAACTTCTAATACAAAATTCATCGGCATCTCATGTCTTTTAGATATTGACCCTTGTCTTTGACATTGGTGACATGCCTTGACCATTTGATTTGCATCCTGGTAGATCGTTGTCCAATAGCAGCCACATTCAAGTATTTTTGCCGCCGTCCGATTTCCTCCATCATGACCCCCAACCGGCGAATCATGGCATGCCTTGAGAATTAGCATCACCTCATCTTCCGGAACACACCGCCGGATGATGTTGTCGACACAATTACGGAACAAAAAGGGTTCCTCCCAATAGTAATGCCTACACTCCCGCAAGAACTTTTTCTTTTGATAAGCTTCCAATCTATCGGGAACAAGGTCACTAACCAAGAAGTTAGCGATGTCGGCATACCAAGGAGCAAATGTGTTAGACAATGCCAGTATGTGTTCATCTGGAAAGCATCATTGATTTCAAGACCTTCTTTTGGCCTTCGTGCCTCTTCAAGCCTAGATAGGTGATCCGCAACTTGATTTTCCGTCCCTTTCCGATCCTTGACTTCAAATTCAAACTCTTGCAACAAAAGGACCCACCGAATCAATCTTGGTTTAGCATCCTTCTTCGCTATAAGATAGCGCATAGCAGCATGGTCGGTGTATAGTATCACTTTGGATACCAACAAATAAGCCCGAAAATTTTCAAATGCATAGACAATGGCAAGAAGTTCTTGCTCAGTCACAGTATAATTCATTTGAGCGCCATTGAGTGTCTTGCTTGCATAATAGACAGGGTGAAGAATCTTGTTATGACATTCTCCAAGCATCGCCCCAATAGCTACACCACTAGCGTCACACATGAGTTCGAATGGAAGAGACCAATCGGGGGTGACAATAATAGGTGCCGTGGTGAGCTTTTCTTTCAATTCCTCAAAGGCTTTGAGGCATTTCTCATTAAATACAAACTTTGCATCTTTCTCAAGGAGTTTGCATATGGGATTTGCGATTTTGGAGAAGTCCTTGATGAAATGCCTATAGAAACCGGCATGCCCCAAAAAACTTCGGACACCTTTAACTGAAGTAGGTGGAGGAAGCTTGGAAATGATCTCGATCTTTTCCCGGTCAACCTCTATGCCTTGTTTGGAAATTTTGTGGCCCAAAACAATGCCCTCGTCCACCATGAAGTGGTATTTCTCCCAATTTAGCACAAGGTTAGTTTCTTCTCATCTTTTGAGCACTTGTCTAAGGTTGTCAAGACAATTCTCAAAGGAATCACCCACGACAGAGAAATCGTCCATGAATACCTCTAAGAAATCTTCCACCATATCTGAGAAGATTGACATCATGCACCTTTGAAAAGTAGCCGAAGCGTTGCATAGCCCAAATGGCATCCGGCTAAATGCAAACATTCAATATGGACAAGTTAATATTGTTTTTTCCTAATCCTCCAATGCAATATTGATTTAATTGTAGCCGGAATATCCATCCAAGAAATAGTAGAATGACCTTCCCGCTAGCCGATCAAGCATTTGATCAATAAAAGGCATAGGGAAATGGTCCTTGCACGTAGCACTGTTTAGCTTCCGGTAATCCATATAGACCCTCCATCCGGTAACTGTTCTTGTTGGGATGAGCTCATTTTTGTCATTTTCAATCACGGTCATGCCTCCCTTTTTCGGCACACATTGCACCGGACTCACCCAAGAACTATCGGCAATGGGGTAGGCTACCCCGGCATCCAACCACTTGATGATTTCTTTCTTTACCACCTCTTGCATGGAAGGGTTTAACCTTCGTTGGTGCTCCATACTTGGTTTACTCTCATTCTCCAATTGTATCTTGTGTTCGCAAATTCCGGCGGGAATCCCCCGGATGTCTGCTATTGTCCACCCAATAGCTTTCCTATGCTCCCTCAAGACATTCAATAGTTGTTCTACCTGCACATCATTCAACAAAGAAGAAACGATTACCGTTAGAGTGTCATTAGAGCCAAGAAATTTATACCTTAAGTGCGGTGGAAGTGGTTTAAGCTCTAGTTGCGGCGGCTCAATAATTGAAGACTTTACGAGAGGAGTGACTCTATTATCTAAGTCGAGAGAGAGTTTCTTTGGAGCATAAGTGTAGGATCCAAGCCCTTCCAATGCATTTACTGATTCCATGTACCCCTCCATATCTTTACCATCAAAATTTACCAAAATAGCCGCCAACGCCTCACCGAGGCATTGTTCTTCCATCTTCATTTCAACTGCATCTTCCACCTCATCAACAACATCAATCACCGAGATGATTTCATATTCATGTGGTAGTTTCATACCCTTGCTTGCTTGGAATGTGACTTCTTCATCATTCACACGGAACTTGATCTCATTCCGTTCCGAATCCTTTAGTGCTCTTCCTGTAGCAAGAAATGGTCTCCCCAAGATGATAGGGATCTCTTTGTCAACTGCACAATCAAGGATTATGAAGTCGGCGAGCAAATGGAACTCTCCCACTTTCACAAGCACATCATCGACAATTCCGACCGGTCTCTTTATGGAACGATCGGCCATTTGCAACCTCATACTTGTGGGCCTTGGCATACCTAACCCTGCTTTCTTGTAAATAGCAATAGGCATTAAGTTGATGCTAGCCCCATTATCACAAAGAGCTCTTATAAATGCGCCCCAATAGTGCATGGAATGGTGAAAGCTCCCGGGTCTTCTTTCTTTTGAACGGTGGTTGTTGCAATGATGGAACTAACCCGGTGAGTCACATTCACCACTTCATTCTTGGTGGTTTTCTTCTTGGTGATCAAGTCTTTCAAAAAACCCGGCATCTCTTGAAATGCTTCCACAAATGGGATATTTACCGATAACTGCTTGAGAATGTCATAGAACTTTTCGAGTTTGCTATCATCAACCTTCCTAGCAAGTCTTTGAGGGAAAGGAGGAGGAGGTCTAGTAATAGGTGGTAGAGTTTTTGGTGTCTCTTTTACCTTTTCCTTTACCTCTTCCCGGTTCACTTCTTGAACTTTCAACTCTTCGGGACCTTTTTAGCTTCAACAACAATTGGCTCTTCAACTTGTGCCTCAACCTCTTGTTCGGACTCTTCCACTTCAACCACTTGTTCACTCTCTCCTTGAAGTACCTTCCCACTCCGAGTAGTAATAGACATGCAATGAGAAGTTGGAGCACTCCCACTACCCTTTGGGTTCACAATTGTGTCTCTTGGAAGTGTCCCCTTTTTCTTTGGATTTTGTTCCCTAGAGAGACTCTCATTTGCATCTCCAATTTTTGAATGGATGTGGTATGAGAGCCAACAAGCTCGGTCATATTCCTCGTAGAAGTATCGGACCTTTCTTGATTTTGCAATACCCGTTCAAGCATGTTTTCCAACTTGGAATCACTTGAGGAACCTTGATTTGAAATTTCCCCTTTTGTGGAACATAAGGGTTTGAACTCCGATTTAAGAAGTTGTTGTTGTTATTCCAATTTCCTTGATTTGAGCTACCTTGGTCATTTCACCACTGTTGGTTGCCTTGCCCTTGCGGGTTAGGCCTTCATTGATTTTGTTGTCCTTGACCTTGATATTGTTGCCTTTGATAGCCTCCTTGAGAGTTGTTGACATAGTTTGCTTCCTCATAATCTTCATTTGATGAGGGTTGAACGTCTTCCACCATATTTACCTTCTTCGTTTGGCTTTCAGTGAACATTTTTGTCAAGACATTGACATTGGTGGCAAGCCCTGCAATTACTTGATCTCTTATCTTTCCATAGAGTGTTCTTGCCCCCTATTTGCATGAAAATACAATGGATTTTTGGTTCTCCTTAATCATGTTGGTCAAGGAGGGAGTACCATATGCAATTCCACCTGTGGTGTCCTCTGAGTGCCAAGCTTTGTTATGTTTTGCCATTTTGTCAAGGATTTGTGTGATCCTTGCGAATTTCTTATCCATAAAAGATCCATCAGCTGCATTCTTGGCTATAGATTGGTTCATAGCATCTAAAACCATGTAGAATTTCTCCAGCAAGATAGAATCCGGAAAACCATGATTAGGCGACCTCACCAAATACAACTTGAATCGATCCCATGCCTTATGTAGATGTTCTCCCGGTAGTTGCTTGAAAAAGAAAATTTTATCCCGGAGCTCAAATTTCTTGCTTTGCGGGAACCATTTAGCTAAGAATGCTCGGAAAAGTTCAGGCCAAGAATGACTGGAATTTGGTGGCAAATTTTGAAGCCATTTCCTTGCTTCCCCAGCCAGTGAGTACTTGAACACCCTCAACCTTAGGGCATCATCTGAGACGTTGTTTTTCTTGTGCATCACACACACACCCAAGAAGTTTCTAAGATGTTGTGTCGGATCATCATCAGTGGAATTCCTGAAAAACCCCTCCACTTTGAGCATTAGGATTAAACCATGTTCCACCTTGAAAGTAGAAGCGCCAACTATCGGAGGTACAATAGCATTTGTATCCTCAATGTAATCATTTATGTCCGCAAAAAGATTTTCTTCTTCCTCATATTCAGCCATGTTTTCCTATCAACACCAAGCAAAACAAGCAAAGTGTGATAGAATAGAAGAAGACGTAAAGTAAAGCACACACTAATTAGTAATTTCAAAACCGTATTCCCCGACAACGGCACCAAAATTTGATACTCTCAAATTATACTTTAATTTAATAGTGTAAGGCGGTCAGTGTCAAATATAGTAACCCAACAAGGTTGCGGTCGAATTCCATAGGGAATAGGCGTGAAAAGGTTACTCGAGTAGTGTGACTTGACTTAGGTCATAATTCTATTCTGTTAACGTAACAAGAGAATGGTATAGTTGTGAATTTAAAGAGATACTAATTGTGTTAAGAGAATGTAAATGATTTGATTAAGGAAACCAAGGTTGCGTCCCCGTCAATGGAATGTAATGCTATCGGTGTTAATATGATATATTTCTAATGTAAGGTCCTTTGACATGCAAATAATTTCTAAATGAGTACCCAATATTTTCCAATGGTTGGGTAGTATTTTCCCTTTATGATTTTTCCAAATGTAAAAGAGTTGCAATTTGAGAACAACCAATTTATGCCAAGTAGAACCCACTTATTCCTAAGCGATTCTATTAAACAAGATTTAAAGTCTTGATTTCTTGATATTCAATTCTACCAAACCCTAACTCACTTTTCCAAGTAAAGAAAGAGTAAAATGGAATAGATTAATGTTTGCAACAACCAACCATAAATAAAGAACAAGAATTGAATAAATATCAACCAACCATTATATATATATTCAATGTTAAACACCCATTAACATTACACCCATCTAGGGTCCAACACCTTAGTATTTAAAATTAGCTACTCTTACTAAAATACAAGAACAAAGTATTTAATAAAGCCATAAATCTTACAAAAGTGCAAGATTCCTTCTTTACAACCTTCCAAATAAATGGAGTATTCAATGCTCTCTAAGTAGGACCTTGTTTCAGACTTGAATGACCCACAAAACCCTAGTTATTCTCTTTATAGTGGACCAAAAGTCGTAGTCAAAATCGGACAAAAATGCCCCTTCAGTTAGCTTATGCGATCGCATAATGGTTTCGCAGACCAGTTATGCGGTTCATCGTTCCATCGTAGACTTCCTGAGTTCCAGTTCCTGGTTCAGACGCATAACAGTTATGCGGTCTGCATGTGTGTTATGCGACCGCATATTCCATCGCATATCATGTTGAGAACTTTCTTCTACTAGAGTTATGTGACCATTATGCGGCTCGCATAGGTGTTATGCGACCGCATAATGGACCGCATATTTTCTTCTTCAGTTGGCCAAAAGGCTGTCTCTGTTTGCGATCGCCATGTCAGTTATGCGGTCCGCATGTGAATTATGCGGCCGCATACGTGCATCATATCTATCTTTTTGTGACTTTTTGACTTCTTTTCCATGTTTTCGGGTCTTCAAGCTCATGCACTACAAAACAACCAAACTTGATCAGAGTTAACTAAAAATGCATTAAAAGACAAGTTAAAATCTAAGCAATTGGTATCAATTGTGCTGAAATTCTACGGCACATCACCTACCCATAAGTCTTTAGCAAAACTCTGACACGATGACTCATAGACTCGGCTGCACTCCGAATGAGGTGGAGTCTTACCGATCCTTTGCTGAATGCCAATCTCGTCTACTATGAGGGCTCGTCAAACTGATTATCTATACCTGTAGGCATGAATGCAGCGTCCCCAACAAAAGGACGTCAGTACCAGTAATGTACTAAGTATGTAAGGCAGAACTGAAACATAACCTTAAGTCAACATTAATTAAAGACATATAAGAATCAACCTGAATCTGAATCTCTGAAGTGCCACTATATATGCATACTTATTACACTCATATATATATATATATATATATATATATATATATATATATATATATATATATATATATATATATATATATATATATATATATATGTCACGATCCGGATTTCCCACCATCGGGAGTCGTGAT